>NW_027070049.1:145365-249407 GCF_002906115.3 Quercus suber
TCCTACCCAACTGAATGCATTTACTAAACACCTCCCAACCTTTTCAAATACTTCTCCATAAACCACACCCGTGGACACCCCTACCCAGCTTGGAAGACCATCCCCCCACTCTTCCCCAAACTTCAAAACTACAACCCTCCTCCAAAGACAAGTCTCCTCAACCCCAAACCACCATAACCATTTTCCTAGTAAGGCTTTATTAAAAGTAATTATTTTCCATACTCCCAAATTACCATTTGCCTTAGGAGCACACACCTTATCCCACCTCACCAAATGAGCCTTCGAATCCCCCACAAGAAGTCCCTTTGCATCTTCTCAATCTTATTAGCCACATGCAAGGGATGGTAAAAAGAGATAAATAATAAGTAGGGAGGCTAGCTAGCGTACTCTTAAGCAACGTCAGTCTTCCACCTTTTGACAAATACAACTTCTTCCACCTAGCTAACTTCCGCTTAATTTTTTCCAAGATAGGATTCCAAATAGAGGGGGACTTATGGGAAGCCCCCAACGGCATACCAAGATAGGTCATAGGCAAAGTCCCAATCCTACAACCCAGAATCTCTACCAATGCATGCAAATTATTAACCTCCCCTATTGGAACCATCTCGCTCTTCAAGACATTAACGTTCAAACCTGTCACAGCTTGAAAACAAAGGAGAAGTATTCGAACATGAAGGATCTGCTCCACTTCCGCATCACAAAACAGATAGTATCATCCGCAAACAAGAGATGCGAGACACATTCCCCTTTCCCCCGTCTACCATCAGCCTTAAAACCCCTGATCAAACCAGTACCTTCGACTCTTTTCAACATCCTGCTTAAAACCTCCATTATAACCAAAAACAGCATAGAAGATAACGGGTCCCCTTGTCTCAAACCCCTCGTGCGCCTAAAAAAGTCAACTGGAGCCCCATTAACCAAAATAGAGAACTGGACAATTGAAATACAAGTGCAAATCCATCTACATCACTTCTCCCAAAGCCCATTCTCTTCAATAGATCTAGAAGAGCCTCCCAATTCACGTGATCATAAGCTTTCTCAATGTCTAGCTTACAAATGACCCCCACAGTCTTACTCTTCACTCGACTATCAACACACTCATTGACAATAAGAACTGAGTCAAGAATCTGTCTACCTCCCACAAAACTATTCTGAGACTCAGAGATTAGTTGATCTAAAACCAACTTCAAACGATTTGCCAAAACCTTAGACAAGATCTTGTACAAGCTCCCCACCAAGCTAATAGGCTTGAAATCTCGAATATTGGAAGCATCATTCTTCTTAGGAATTAATGCTATGAAGGTAGCGTTCAAAGATTTCTCAAACTTACTGTGGAGATAAAACTCCTCAAAAACTGCTAGAACATCTCTTTCCACCACTCTCCAACAATGGTGAAAAAAGGCCATAGAGAAACCATCTGGACCTAGAGCTTTATCTCCAGCCAACTCATTAACAACTAGAAGAATCTCCTCCCTCTCAAACCTCTTTCAAGCCAGCCCCTCTCCGACCCGTCTATCTGATCAAACTCCAAACCTTCCACAAAAGGCCTCCACTCCTCTGTCTCCTAATACAAATTTTTATAAAATTGTACCACCTGGGTAGCCACCTCGGACTCCTCCTCATAAACCACCCCATCCACCTCCAAAAAACTAAGATGGTTAAACCTTCTACGGGAATTAGCCACCTTATGAAAGAATTTAGTATTATTGTCTCCTTCCTTAAACCATAACATTCTTGATTTCTGTCTCTATGAGATTTCTTATAAAGAGAGAAGATTCTCTACTTCAGATCTCAACACAACTCTCTCACAAGACTCAACATCAGAGAGGCCAAACTCCCCTTCCTTGGCATCTAGCAATTTCAATGCCTCTAGTAATTGTGACTTTTTGCTAAGTCTTTGACCTTAACCAATGTACACCAAAAGCAAAGCAGAAAAAAAAAAAACAAGTACCACAAATCATAGACAACCGAGCAATGGAGTAATAGATGGTCTAATATTCACCAGTTCTTGTGCACAGACAACACCAATATATTAGTGATATATTTCTCTTCATAAGATGTCTATACTCATTCAGCAAATAAAAATATAAAGATTTTCTATAGTCAAGGTTTTACTCAAGGTAGCTGTCTGCACAAAGAAAGCCACTTTCTTAAGCACCTTTTTATTATATAAACCTTTCCAAGTAAAATGCTTTTGCTGACAACTTGTAAACAATTATAATAATATTGAATGCTAAGACATCAATCGGTACCTCTAGAAAAATGAGGGTTAGAGTATAACAAGTCCAGCAGAGAATCCACCTCCTCCAATTCCCAATCATCAATTTTTTGAACAAATCTCAAATTCCGGCACTGAGCCCCCCCCCCCCCCTCCAACACAAAAAAAAAAAACCCTCTCTCTCTCTAAAACCTACTGAAGAAAAATCTGAAGCATCTGTGTTATCTGCAATCAATACCCAAATTCATCCCCTTCAAAGCTACACCACATGTCATGCCATTTTTTTGTCCTCCTACAAGCCCCTATTTTAAAAGAAATGAAAGGAGAGGACTTCCACCAACCAGCTCTAATTCCCTTCCAAAGACTACAACCATACAGTACCCTAAAAGCCCATGAGCACTAACTCAAATGGCCTCTCCTCCCTTGTAAGAGCAAGATTGAGGGTAAGACTATGGGTTCAAGAGCTGACCAATAAATATATATACTAAGTACCATAAGCCATTTGATGGATTGCAGGAGAACTCCCTAAACTAATGGCAATGACTAATGACATACTGCAAGAGAAAAACTGAAATTGAATGCTGTGGGAACTTCAGATGACAGGAAATGACTGAACTGTTTCTTTGTTTTACCTATTTGATAGGAAGCATGCATAGCACAAACCCCACCCCCACCCCCCCCCCCCCAAAAAAAAAAAAAAAAAAAAGAGTTAACAGAAAAAATCTCAAATTTTTAATGTGTTATATATATATATATATATTGAAGATTGTTTAAAGTCCTTGACATTTGTCCTTGCAGAAACGACGCGAGGAGATGGAAAGGCTTGAAAAGGAGAGACAATCAGAGCTAAGAAGCTACAAGGGTTTGATGGTTTCTGAAAACATGACATCTAATAAACAGATTGCAACAACAAGCAAGTCCTTGCAGGAACTGGAAGAAGACTTCATGTAAGAGCATCATTTGTTTAAATGTTCAATAGATGCTAGCTGCCAAAGTTACTGGGCCTATAAAGAAGGGTGACATATAGTTTGTGATTCTAGGCCTCAAGTAATTTCATCATGCCTGAATAACACATTCCCTAGTCTGTTTCCTGTGGATGTTAAATAAGAAAATGATGTCTGCAATGTTAACAGAGGAGGAAGGAGGTGGGGGGTGGGAAGAAAACTCCTTTTACCTACCATGTATGTACTTTGATGGTGATGAAAAACATTATTTGTATTGCATTGGGATAGTGGGTGATAAAACTGTGTTTTCTTGCCCAACTTTATAAACAAAACTTATGTCTATTTTATTTAAGGTTTCATCTGGTTCAGATTGTCTAGTATATATCAACCTATGCATGCATGCATGCACATGTTATGTTTAACAAAAGGGGTGGGGGGATGAATCTTCTTTAACTACCATATATGTACTTGGGCTATGATGAGAAACAATATTCACATCTGCATTGGGATAGTGGATGAGAAAACTGTGTTTTTTTGTCTAACATTATACAAAGAAACTTTTGTCTAATTTATTTAAGGTTTCATCTGGTTCAGATTGTCTCATATGTATCAATTATGCACACACATATGTTATATTTAACAGGGGTTGGAAGGGGGTGGGGAAATGAATTCTCCTTTAACTACCATATTCATACTTGGGTTATGACTAGTAACATTAATTGTTTTCGGCATTGGGATACTGGGTGATGAAAGCTGTGTTTTCGTTGTATAATTTATAAACAATACTCATGTCTAGTCTGTTTAAGGTTTCACCTGGTTCAGATTGCCTCATATATGTCAACTTATACACACACACACACACACACACACACACAAATGTTCTATGATTTACTTACACTATGTTCTAGAGTCATAAATTTTATTTTATTTATTAAAAAAACACTTTGTTTGAGAGTTCCTAAAAGAATAGGATAATGGAATTGGTATGGTGTATTTTCTTGTGTTTGGGCATTTATAAAAGAAGGATGAAAAGAAAGAAATATATAATTTACTATATATCCTTGACCTCTTACTTATCTTTTGTAAAAATAGATATAAAATTGATATTACTCCCTTATTTCAGAAACAATTGTTCTCCCTATATTTGGAATGAATGCTTAGGAGGGAATTTCCTTCCAAATCCTTCCATAACTTTCTATTAAGCTCCCTAGCATAGGAATATGTGAATATCACTTAATACTTTATTCCATTGCTTTCCATTTCTCCCTCCCAAACAAGTTGTAAAGTAATGGTTTTAGGCTATTAGCAAGATTTTGTTTTGAGGTTGGATAGAGAAGGCTACGGACTACTTATAAATTATAATTGGTGCTCTTGGTTATTGTTTAGATTCTAATTACAAAGGCAAGAATTGTATGTGTTTTATTGTTAGATTTGAATTTGACTCCTGGACCCTTAAAAATTGCTCCCTTGCTACAAATGGAGAATATAAGAAGAACTGTGGGTCCCCCAAGCTGGTTTTGCAAAGACATAAATGTCTGAGGATGTTGTATTGACGTTCATCCTTGTTTCTGATGAACTCAAGGATCTTGCTTAGAATTCTTTAGAGCTCTTAGGGAAATTCTATTGTAGAGTTCTTAAAATCTAATCATTCATGGTTAAATGAATAGTTCAGATTTTGCCCCATCATCACCATTTTCAATGGATACCACACGTGCTAGTCTGTTTGTCTTGTTGATGATGTGACAATCTTAAACATTCATCGAACTATGAATGGTTAAGATTTTTAGAACTTTATGGTGGAGTTACCTTAATTACTCTGGGAGATAATTCTCCCAATTCCCGACGGAATAGTTACTTACCTCTTAAAGACTCTATAATGGGTAAGTGTGATACACACTAGACATCTGGGCCTATTTGGTAGAGGAGTTTGAGTAGTGTTGATTGTAGTTTTTTGAAATATGTGAGTGAAAAAGTGTGTGAAAATATGTTTAATGTTGTTTAAAAATTGAAAATTGGTGTTTCAAATGCCCTACCAAACGGGCATTGGTTGAAGAGATCAATACCCCTTTAGCTATTTACCCTGGCTACTGAAATAACCAGTGTATTTGATATGTTACCACACAACTGCTAGTGTATATTGACTCATTGAATGCTGGTTGAAATTCAAACAGGGCCATAGATGCCTGTAGTTCCAGAAGCAAATTCTCTTTAAAATCCTTGTTTCTTTGTACAATGTGCTGCATTCTTTACACTTCATCAATAAACCACTTGTTGTTTGAATCAGGCAACGATCAGAGATTAATAAGATGTCTATATATAATGCTGGGTACATTTCTTGTCTTTAAGGATCCATTTGGCCATATGGGCCTAGTTTATATGGGCTGTAATGACTGATGAGAATGGCTTAAGACAGTGACAACCCTGGTTATAAGTCTATATACAACCATATAAAGAGCATTTCAATTTTCTAAAGTAATTGAGAATTCAGAACTCTGCCTAAGCAGTAATAAGTACTTAAAAAGACGCAGTTTGATTGTGTCATAAATTTCTGGGCATGTGTATAAAAAATCTCTCAATTGGCTTGGGAAAAAAAGGACAAAATTTCATTCAATTCAGGCACACGAGTACATGACCGACCGTGCAGAGTCCCATATGATTGTGCAGTGTGCACACGCTTTACTATCTTAGAAAGATTTCCTTCTAAAAGCATTTATTGATTTGATTTTGATCTCAAGGGGTTTCAGTTCTCTCTTCTCTGCGGTTCTCGCTAGTCACTGCTGCACTACAGAGATGGAGCTTGCCGCTTGGTACTCATGCACTGATTGTCCTTGTTTTTGTTATAAAGGAATATACATAATATAAGTTTTGGTTATTTACAACATATTACTTATTATGTTATTTTTTATCTTAAATTCTTTATAAACATTGAATAAAATTTTAAATATGAAAAATCCAATCATGTTAAGACTGCATGTGTTTTTGCATTCGCCCTCAAAAAGTGATAGATGTTCTACGTAAATGACCATAATTTTTTTTTTTAATTATACTAATTTTCTCATGATTTTGAGAAATATATGATTCAATTGGATGGAAATCTTTAAGAAAATCATTTTTTTTGAATTTTTTTACTTTTTATTTTAAATGACTTGAATGAGTCATGAATGGCTTCAAATAGTCTATAATTAACATGTGGATTTGAAATCATTTATGTGCATGTTGTTATGTTTAATTTATAATAACAAGTGTTCTTATTAGAGCAAAATACTTAAAACCTGATATATTACATGTTAAAATTGCACATCTAGGAGTAATTATTCTTCAAATTTATTGACTTTTTTTATAATCAAAATTATTGATTTGAATCATGGCCAAAATGGGCAAATGCCCTTTTCGTGCAAAAAAAGTGGCATTTTGTCTCATTTCCTAAACTAATTAGGAAAATGTCCATCTTTTGTAACTCGATTTTCTAAAAATCGAGTTTAAAAAAAAAAAATTCTGGAGCCTTATAGTGGCCTTTTTAAGAAGCCTATAGTAACGTTTTAAAGACTTATATTGGCGTTTTGGAACTCGAGCTCGAGTTATAGGCACAAAAAAAAAATTGTCTATAACTCGAGTTTCAAAACGTCACTATAAGTCCTTAAAACGTCACTATAAACTTCTTAAAACGCCACTATAGGGCTTAACTCGATTTTGAGAAAATCGAGTTTCAAAACATGAGCATTTTCCTAATTAGTTTGGGAAAGGGAGCAAAATGCTGGATTGTTTGCCTGAAAAGAGCATTTGCCAATTTTGTCCTTTGAATCCTATAATCTAAGACAACCATCTTTTTGAAAATAAACTTCTTACTCCTTAGACTGCCAAAACATTGTAATATTATTAACAATAAAGATATATTTAGTATATACTGTTTTAGTTCTCTACCTATACCAATTAAAATATTTGAATTTAAAACTTTTACCTTTTAAGCTATATATATATATATATATATATTTTTTTTTTATAAAAACATTTAAATTTAAACCATAAACCCATTTATAGTGATATTTTTAACATGTAGCTATTTTAACACGTGCCTACCATACATACATATTATTTCACTTCAAATCACAACTCAACTTTACATATAACAAGTTAATGGTTTGAATTGAATTGAACTTTTAGAGTATATGGATTAATTTGAAATTTCTAAAAACATAAGGGTAGATTTGAATCCACTTTAATTGATGGAATTTAAAATGTAAATCTACCCAAATCATAAACAAGAACATATTCCAATTTCAATTTAAAAAATTGAAAGTCTCTTTTACACTAATCATATCATTGACATTGTTATATATGCATCCTAAAAAGAGAAATGCTAGATCTATTCTTATTGTCTATATAATTGGACTAAAAAACAAGGAATCATCTACTCTTTATACAAATATAGAGAAGTCATCTCTGATTTTGACCTAACTATTACACTTCAAGCACATAAAGTATTTTAAAAATTCATGAATTAGTAATATGGTAAATAAAACTTAGGATTAAAACAATTAAAATATATAAATATCTTAAAAGTATATAGTAGTTTTAAAACTAGGAAAAAAAAAGAATAAACAATTAAAAAGTGGGTCCCAGTTTGGTTCCCAAGCTGACGTGGCAAAGAAAGGAACAAAACCAAAACCGAAGGAATTGGAACTGTAGAGAGAAACTAAACTCACAAGCCCGGTCTACTTATCAGTTCAAACACAGTGTACTATATATACATAAAGCCCCCAAATATATTACTTCCAACAAAACCCTAACACACAAAATAACACAGCACCCTCTGTCTCTCTCTCTCTCTCTCTCTCTCGCTATCGCTTTCTCTTTTCAAGCTCTCTCTGTGCAACGATGGCAACGCATTCGTTGGACGAAGAAACTGCGAAGAAAGTTCTCCGACAGGTCCAACAAACACCACTGATTCTTGCTTCTTTTTTGGTTTCGCTTTCATAGGCTTCGAAATTCGTGTTATGTATATTTGAATGCTTATGGATTTTTTTTTTCCTTGGGTGCTCTTGTTTACAGGTTGAGTTTTACTTCAGTGATAGCAATCTTCCAAGGGACAATTTTCTCAAGAAAACCATCAGTGAGAGCGAAGATGGATGTATCCTTGCTCCAGTTCATTGTTTTTTTGGCTTTATACTCTCTCTGTACACAAATATATGATATGTGTGCACGTGGGTTTGTGTTGGTACATAATAAAGCACTGTTTGCTTTGGTGGAAAATTTTTCTGGGCAAGATTTTCCGAGAAAGTAGCAAGGTTAGGTGTAAAATTATGTTTCTATCCTCCTAATTTGCCATTAAGTGTGAATGAAGTACTATTGTGAAAAAAGATATATTTTTTTTGACCCTTCAGAGTATTTTGAGCTCTTTGTTTTGGGATTTGGGATTTTGGGTATTGATATTATTTGAGTATTGTTTCAATGCATCCCTTTTTTTTTTTTGTTGAACTTGACTGAGAGTATAGTGGTGGATTTGGCATTGATATGTTCGTTTTCTCGGATGAGAGGTCATCTCAATTTGGGGAACATGAAGGCTGATGAGGTCCCTGAAGATACTGTTAAGGCGGTTGCCGAAACTCTTAAAACTTCTACTTGTCTAAAACTTTCTGAAGATGGTGAGTTTTTTTATTTTTTATTTTCAAGGCTATTATTGTTCCTGTATTCTATATTGGTTTCTAAGATTATGCGGCTAATGAAAGGAAATAGAATATACGTGTAAATATTTTTTGTAATAGTGTCCTTGTATTGGAATAGGAGAAAATTGATAAACGCTGGACAAAGTTTTGTGCCTTAGATGAATTTAGCTTCTATGTATTTTGTGAGCTGGGATAACATAAGAATTTAATTCTTTTTCTATTTTTGGTGAATTTGTCTGCATAAACGAGACTATGATGAGCAATGTCACCATCTACTAAAGTTAAATTTTTTTTTATTTTTTTACCTTTCCTTATTAGATATGTCCTGAAAAAAAAAAGGAGATAATGTTGGGAAAAAGGCATCTAATCATGTGTTTTTATCATTTGGGGCCTGTGAATATTAAACCATCCCGCAAGATTTTTCTTGATTCAGCTATTTCAGTTAGTTGAATTTCTCAGTTTTCCCCTGAAATTCATTATCAATATTTAATAATTGTTGTTGTTTTTTTTTTCCCCCTCTCTATATCTTGTCAATCAATTACAGGGCTGACTTTATTGGTACTATTTGTTTAGTGTATATGAATTTAGCTTGTATCTATATTGATTGTTTGGCTTACGTCTATATTGATTGTTCTGAGGATTAACACTTCTTATATTTTTTTATTTTCTTAAAAAAATCTTGGTTTTTGTGTTTCAGGGAAAAAGGTGGGTAGGACTACTGAACTTCTAAAGCCAGAAGTCGTAATAGAGCAGTTAGACATAAAAACAATAGCCGCATCACCTTTTGAGTACGACGTGACTCGTGAAGTTTTGGAGACATTTTTTAATCAATTTGCCAAGGTATTGGTTGTCCTAATATCATTTGTTTGTCAGTAAGAAATTAAGATTGTAACAAGTTATCTTGACATCAATACTCTTGAGGCATGCTTCCCTCTGTTGTTCTTTTAGTAGTTATAAGATTGCACTTACTGTGGGTTAAGTTTAAAAAGAAAAAAATAGAGGTCAAAAGTGTTACACACATATGAGGTTTGGACCAGGGATGCATTTCTTGATTAGAAAAAATTGAGTTCTCTATATTTTTTAGGATGGCGGATTTTGTTTATTATTATGTCGGTTTGAAATATTAGTTCTTTGAATTTTTATGCTAAGATGAACTCAATTGCTTTTTTAGTCTTTTACTAAAAGTCTAAAAGTGCAGGGTGGTAGTAGATCTTGTGTCTCAATATACTGAGAAAATATATGCTGCTTTAGTTATGCTTCTGTTTATAAGAGTTTGGTTTAACTTGTTTCAGGTTAATAGTGTGAGGTTGCCTCGTCATGTTGGAGATAAGAAGTTCTTTTGCGGCACTGCTTTGATCGAATTTTCTACAGAGGAGGATGCTGAAAAGGTTTTGAAGCAAAGTTTGGTTTATGCGGGTGTGACATTAGAACTAAAACCCAAGTAAGCTGTTCCTCTAGCTGGGGGTTTTAAGAATCTTTCTTTGGGAATTGTTTTTAAAATTGAAATTCATGTCATTTGAGTATACTTGATGAAACAACTAAAACATTCACAAGTAACTTTAGTGGTATGATGTTGTTCATTTGTCAGAGGCAATGCTGAGAGCTATCATCACTAATGATGTTGATGTTCTTGATTCTCTTCACTCAAAAAAGAGAACAGCTAAAAACAGTGGAGTTTTTCATGCAATTTAATTTTGTAGTTCATTTACCCCCTAAGAAGACAATTATTATTAACTAGTTAGGAAAAAAAAAAAAAAACAGCTCATTTTGTGTAATGTGATATTTCCTGATTGAAGAATTTATCATTCAAGTCAAATTCTTTAATGTTTATTCGACATTTTGCTTATGGGAAGAAGAGTTTTTGTTTGTGCTTGTGGGTGTGTGGCACCTTTGTCCTCTCATATGTGCTCTAACAGAAATTTCCTGTTTCAGGAGGGATTTTGATATAGAGAGAGCTAGAGAGACGGAGGAATATGAGAAGTCTCGTTCCCTTGGGGTTTCAAATCGTAAGAATAATTCAAATGCAGAAGCAAAGTAAGTAGCTGATATCACTATTTTCTACCATCTTCCCAGCCTATGTATTTGTTAACGCGGTTAACTCCATATATAATGATTGCAGCTACCCAAAAGGCTTAATTGTTGCATTTACATTGAAGAGCAAGTCAAATCGTGGCTCCACAGAAAAAAATGATACTAATGACACAGCCAATGATGTTAAAATTATTAACAAAACAGATGGAGGATTAGATTCCTCCGAAAATGTGAATACAGAAACTGAAAAGATGGTTGCAGATGATGTTAGCAAAGATGAAAAAACCCCTGGAGAGAATATTGAGAAGGATGACAAAGAAAATGTTGATGAGAACAGTGGTGTGGGAAGTGAAGAAAAAGAAACTGAAGACATAGAGGAATCTCCTGAAGCAGGTGGTGATAAAGAAGAGAAATCTACTGCTTCTGTCTACAAGGATGACATGAATGTTGTTTTGCGTGAGGATCTGAAGGTCATCTTTCAAAAGTTTGGCACAGTCAAGGTATCTTGTGGATTCCCCTTCCTACTTCCTTGCTTGAGATTTTACACATGAAATATGTTACAGCTTTTTTTTTAGTGTCATGATTTTTCATGTCATATCCTTCAAAGCTCTCTTTACTTATGTTTTCATCCCTATTGTGATTTTAAAACATAAATAATTATGCCAATCCAAGTGGACTGTGCTCTTATTGGCAAATTTGCTCATCTTTTTCTTGGGTCATTTGATCATGATGGTGAAAAGGATCTCCATTAGTGTCCCCAAATGGTTGGGACTATGCTCTCTTTTACTTGATTCTGACATATCTCTGTATGTGCTTTTGTTTTTTCCTGTGAAGTTCATTGATTTCAAGATTGGAGAAGAGTCGGGATACATCCGGTTTGAACAACCCGAATCAGCTCAGAAAGCTCGTGCTGCCGCTGTCCTTGCTGAACAAGGGGGTCTCCCTGTGAAGAATTTCATTGCCACTCTAGAACCAGTAATTGGTAGGCAGCAATTTTTATCTTCACACACACACACACACACACACACACACACGCACGCACGCATATAAAATGTTTTTTAGAAGTTCAGTAGTGCCTGCATGATGATTAATTTTCTTTTCCTAGTTTTAGTCTTTAGAATGTTCAACTACTATGTTGAGTGGCTAGCATAGCTAGTTTGGGAAATGGTAAAATTTATGAATATGCAACAGAGTGAGATGCTATCCACCTTGGTATTTGCTATTGATGTTGAGATGTAAATAATGAGAAAACATAGCAGCACATGTGGACTGGTATGCAACTATTTTTTGTGTACAGTAAGACGGTTCCTAATTGAGTTTGTTGCTGAAGGTTTGATATTTGTATAGTGATGTCCATATTGTAGCTATTATCTTTTCTTTTCTTGGGGCTTATCCATTATTTATGGGAAATTACCCTATGGGACTACTTCTGTTTATGTATGTTGACACCAGTTATTCTGCTCTCTTATTTGTGGATATACAGCCTGAGAGAGAGTAATGGCTGCTGTCATTCTTTTTTGTTATTCGGGGGGCTAAAATAATTTATTAAATGCATCTGAGTGGTGTCATTCACAGGTGTATGACATTTATCGATCTTTTTTCTACATTCCTTTGAGTGTATTTACTGCCATGCCAACCTTTATTCTGACTTTTAATGAGATGAGGCAATGTACACTAAAGTCTTGGTGATTTGGGCATTGCAAACAGTTGCAGTAGAGGTTCATTTGGAGATTATTTGGATCCGTGATTGCTAGTAATGACACATTTTTTGTTGTTTTTACTGTCTAAAACCTAAGCCCATGTAATGCAATTGTTGCCTGTTTGATCCCTTGATGAAATTTATTACTGTAGTTATTATGCATGTTATGAATTAACTAATAGAGTGTTTGGCCCACTATGCTTTCAGGTGATGATGAAAAGGAGTACTGGAGCTTTCTCCGTAATAATCAAGATAGGCGCCGGGATAACAAGGGCAACCGAGGAAGGTTAGTATGCGTATAAAAAGTTTTACCTGCAAATTCACGTTCATCTATATCAAAAAGTTTTACCTGCAAATTCCCTACTTAATACTTCTCCCTCTTTTTGTGAAAATTTATTTGCACTTGCTAGGGGAGGAAAATACAATAATAGAGGTGGGAAACATGGCCGCTCTAGAGAAAACGACTCTGGAACAGGTCGGCCAAATAAAGCTCAGAAAGTTGGAGCTTAATAAGAGCCATCAGTGAAGCTTAAATCGGTTATCGACCATTTTTTTCAGGACACCTTTCGACTTTTGGCGAATAAGTACGCACTGCTTATTGATCGCCTGGTGTCTCTTAGCTATATAAGTTTATGCTCTTCATAGTATAAAATGTGTTTTTGTTCCCTTTCAATGTAACTCTGAATAATTTTACTAAATTGCCTTTTTTTTGAACGATCCCTTCTACTATCAATCTACTCAACAAATTTTGTTATTTGGTTCTATTTGTTACCATTCGTAAATATGAATTGTCTTTTAGGAATTCGTAACTATGAAGAAATTATATAAAAGAACTCTGAGAAATCCTTCTGTGTTTTGCTCCCTCAGAAAGAAAAAGAAAAAGAAACCCTTTTTGAAAAACTTGAAAAAGAAAAAGAAATTGTTTTGATGCTGAAAGAACTCAAATTAGCGAAACAAATTTATTAAAAAGTTTTTGTTGAAGTCTATTTTCTTAAAAGAGAGAGATGAACTAAAATCTTTAACTCTGAAATGAATGCTTTAGATAACAGTAGCAGATTTATCATAAAAGCAATACAAGAAATGTTTTTGGAAGAATAGTTAATAAACTCATGCAAAAATTAAATTTAAAACATATAATATTCATATAAAGCATCAAAAAGAATAATTAATGTGTTGGTATAATTCTAGTAAATTTAAACCAAATGAATGTGATTATGTTATATTTGTAAAATAATTTTTAGTCAATTAATTAGCAATAAAAAGTTTTTTATTCGTATTATAGCTGAATACTTTATTATTAGAACATATAATAAAACTTTTAAACATTTTTTGAAAACAGTAAAAAATTATTGAAGAGATTATTTAAAGGTACAACAACATTGCAAATTATATTTTCGAAGGTGAATTTCTTCAAAGCTCTAGCACTTTTCTTGTGTATTATCTTAGCAAGAACTATCATGAAGAATTGCTAAACAAGTAGCTAAAAAAATTATTATTTATACGGGAATCTATGAATCCTAAACAATGGGAATGCGGCGTTCAAAGGATTCCAACCAAGAATCCTCACATCAGGACAACGATGCCATTCTCAAATTAATGGCTTCAAAGGTGCTTGTTACAAGGCCTATGATATATTAGAAAAAAGCTACACAATCTTTTCTTAGTGCTATGGAATTGACAGATTTTTATTGGCGAAAAACACATTTTAGTCCTTACATTTTCAAGCTATTCTTATTTTAGTCCTTACATTTTATTTTTACCACTTTTAGTCTCTATCCTGAAAAACATTTCCCGTTTTGGTTTCTGTCATTACATTAGAAACGAAAAAAGCTGACATGGCAAACGACAGAATAAATAATACTAAATTAATATCCGCGTGGCTTAAATTAATAATAAAAAATGCCACGTCAGCATTTAAATTAAAAAATTAATTTATTAATTTTAACTAAATAAAAAAATTAAAAACAGAATTAAAAACTAAAAATAATAGGAATTGAGGTCTAAATGTGTCTTGAACAAGAACAACAAGAACACAAACTCAGATCCAATAACACAAACCCAGAAATTAAAAAAAAAAAAAAAAACAAATTCCATTACTTGAATCTAAGAGTGCCAAATTACAGAAATACAACCTAAAAACAAGAAACGAAATCCAGATCTAGAGGCAAGATCTACAACAACCACCACAACTAAGTAAGTACACAAATCTAATCATTAGTGTAAATTTAACAGCACCGTCAAGCCCAACCCTAGCACCACTGATTCAAACCCAACCCCTAGCACCGGTACTATAATCAACCATGAACCATCGAACTTGAAACCCACCTAGCACCACCAAAATGACATAACCCACAACCATCATGACCCACACCTCACCACTACCATTGTGACCCATACCTCACCACAACTATGAACCACACTCTGATCCACACCTCGACTACAACCATAAACCACACTCTGACCTATCGTGACCCACACCATGACCATCAAATTTGAATCCAACCCACACCACATACCCAGCAACCACTATGAACACAAACCTTGACCACAACCCATTGCCAACACCACCACCATTGAAGAGCATGATTGTGAGCAAAACCCACCACAAAAAGAAAAAAAGAAAAAAAAAAAGATCCACAACAAGCAAAACCCAAACCCATGGCAGTAAACCCACGGCGAGCAAATCCCAGACCCATAGCGGCAAACCCAGATCCACGGTGAGCACACTCCGATTTTGTTCAACCATCCAAACACAACCTCAATTCCAACCTCATATCCACCCAAACACTGACCCAAGCACCACTCCAAAGGCCGACCCAAACGCTATCTCCTCTTCGTCTTCTTCTCTTTCCGCCCCGACTATCTCCTCCTCCTCCTCCAACAAGTCTCGCAACCCGTTCTCAAACCTTTTCCGGTTCGTGTTTGGCGGAATCGTCAAGCCCCTTTAGCTCTTTACCTAATTCCTTAACCCTTCGATCCCCTTACGATGTGATCCCCAGGATTTTTTGCTTCAACTCAACCATTGCTAAGTAGGTTTATATGGAGGGAGATCTTGTGTTTTGCTTTGTGGCTTTTGGATTGGATTTGGGTTCTTGGCTTCTGTTGCTGTTGTTGGGATGACATTTTTGAGAGAGAGAGAGAGAGAGAGAGAGAGAGAGAGAGAGAGCGTTAGTTAGTGTTAGTTATATTTGAGATCTGGGAGTTGTTTTTTTGAGTGAGTTTGAGCGAAGGAAAGAAAGTGTTTGCATGTGGGTGTTTTTTTCTTTCTTTCTTGTATCTGGAATTGTGTTCTTGATGAGAGAGAGAGAGAGAGAGAGAGAGAGAGAGAGAGAGAGAGAGAGAGAGAGAGAGAGAGAGGCATTGTTGGTGTTGTTACATTTGAGATCTGGGTGTTGTTTTTTTGAGTGAGTTTAAGTGAAGGAAAGAAAGTGTGTGTACGTGGGTGTTTTTTTTTCTTTCTTTCTTGTATCTGGAATTGTGTTCTTGGTTTTTATTTTTATTTTTATTTTTTTATTTTTTATAAATTTATGGGTTTGTGTTGTTGGATCTGAGTTTGTGTTTTTATTCAAGACACACTTAGATCTCAATTCTTATGATTTTTAGTTTTTAATTCTGTTTTTAATTTTTTTATTTAGTTAAAATTAATAAATTAATTTTTTTAAATTTAAATGCTAGCGTGGAATTTTTTATTATTAATTTAGGCCACATGGACAGTAATTTAGTATTATTTATTCTGCCGTTTGCCACATTAGCTTTTTCCGTTTCTAATGTAACGGCAGAGACCAAAACGGGAAGCGTTTTTCAGGATAGAGACTAAAATGAGAATAACCTAAAAATGTAGGGACTAAAATGTGCTTTTCGCCATTTTTATTTTGAAAACTCTCAACAATACTATTCAGAAATAATAGATGTAACTCTTCATAAGCATTAGTTTTTGGAAAAGAAGACTATTCCACCACCTACATCTATTGATCTTAACTCCAATGACCATGAGAATGCTAACTATAAAGGTTATATACAAGGAAATTTAAAATATCCCAAGACATACATATATTAGAGATCCTGAGTTCAAAACTTCTTGCTGGTATCATGGGGCTACATCTATGAGATTACTCTCTGTAATAACTCGGTGTGTGTGGGATGGGGAGATTGCATACATCCAAGAAAATAATCAAATAATTAAAGAAGTTTGGACATCTTCATTTGCCAATATATATATATATATATTCTTTATTTATAGCTTAGAAATGATAGACTTGAATTTATCTCTTCCTCTTTATCCTTGAGATAATTTGAAACTAGCATTTTAAGAATTTGAACATTTTCATTACATTAGCTACTTAATTAGAAATATTACTTTCTCCTTATTACATATTTATTTGGGACTTTAAAACTTATTGTCATAAATTTTTATCATTCATCTTTTTGACGAGGAAAAGTTTTTATCCATTTATGGACTCTATCATCCAAAAAATAAATATTTTTCCTTAAATTTGAAGAGATATGAGGCTTGTGTCTTTATTTTGATTTTCAATTAAATTATTTAAAAGCTTTTTCTTACACTTGAAGATCTCTACATAATGGGAAGTTTCCCCTCTTATAGGGAAGAGAAAATAAGGATTACCAGAAAATAAATCCTAGCTTGCCAATTTTAACAAAGTATCCTAAAGTAATTTTATTTTTGTTGTGAGTTGGTCTTCAGCTTTTACAAATGAGAAGTACTACGTTTACAATATTTTCACAACAAATTAGAGATAATAAGTTATTATTGGTTTTAATTTAAACACATCATTGAAATTACTGTTTTGACCACCAGTAACAACCAATAACAATCTACCACTTAAAATTTATTGTGAAAATATTATGGACATAACATTTCTCTTTGCAAATAAGTCCGTTATACTTTCATTAAATCTATGATGCTTGCTTTTAAGATGATTGATTTTTACCATCAAATTTGACAGCAAAAAATTCACTAATTGAACTAACTACAATACGCAACATACCATTTTTTTTATATGACTTTTAGGTGTATCCCACTCCCAATACAAGAGATGAAATGTACCCTAATTGTTTCACATAATAATAATTTGGACCCTTGGGTAAGTCCCTGTTCCCTAACAATAGTAGAAACCCAAGGGTGGAGCCAAGGGGTTGACCAAAATTGCCCCTTGACCCCACCAGAACCGGCCAAACCTAATAGAGTATACTTTGTTGTGATAAAGTTTGTTACCGACATTTTATTTAGTCCTGTCCAGTTGTCATTTACACTAAAATCTTTGACACTGTGAGAAACCATGTAGGAAGTAGGATGTTTGGTATTTTGAATAAAGGTTTTTACTGTTTAAACAATATTATGTGTATGATTATACATTTTTTTCACTTATACATATTTTCAAAAAATATAAACAATATTACTAGAATAACATTACCAAACAGGTCAAGTTCTAAAAATTCATAAGAACACCATCTGATATTTCATATAAACAACCCAAAAAACAATAATTTTCATTAAGCCATGCCTATGTATTAAGATTTATGAAAGTATAAATTGTTTTCCAATCATTAACGTGTCAAAATAACATCTGTGATTTACACAATAGATTTCTTTTTTGTATGAAATTACATGAATTTCTATTACATTTATTTGATAAGAGCTCGCTAAAGGTTTATATTTATTTTTTTATTTTTAAATAATGGGTGGAACATTATGTAATTGCCAAGGGCCTTATAGCTGAATTGGTACCTCTTTATGCACAAAGTGCGGATCTAAAGAAAAAATGGTTCAAACTGTGGGGCTAGCAACATATTTTTATAATCTCTATAAAATAAAATTTTGATTTGAGACAAAAATTCAATTATGAGGTTTATAATGTAATTAAGCCAAGGAGGGGGGAAGTGGGGGGTGAGTTACAATGAAGATTGAAATAAAGGCAAGGATCCAAGAAAGGAAAGTTCTGTATGGTGTTTACCCAAAAAAAAAAAAAAAAATTCTCTATGGTACATTAAATTGTTCCTTATAGTTGGAAGTGATGAAGGTTGGGAAAACAAGAGATATATCATATATATATGTTCATCTCACTTTTGGAGGAGATATAAAAGATCAAATCATTGCTAGGTTAATTTCTTTAGCTTGACTTAGATCCTGTGAGAGAGACACAGATATGTTGGAAGGAAAAGCTGTAGTAATAGATACAGACATGTCATTGGAGATGCAAGCTCAAGCAATGGCTTTTGCTTCCCAAGCTCTTGATCTCTATGAAGTCTTTGATTGCAAAAGTATTGCTGCCTACATAAAGAAGGTAAAATGCTTATGTTATCTACTATTTCCTTCATTGTTTTTCTTAACTTTGTTTATTTCTTTCTTATTTTCTCTATAGGAGTTTGACAAAATGTATGGCTCTGGGTGGCAATGTGTGGTGGGCACAAGCTTCAGTTGCTTCTTTACCCATCTCAAAGGAACTTTCATATATTATTCATTAGAAACTATCAACTTCCTCATCTTCAAAGGGGCCTCTTCTTCATTCTAATTATCAAACTCAACCGTTTTTTTTGTTGAAGTGAAAGAAGGAGTAAAGAGAAATAAAATAACGGTGTGTCATTGAGATAAGAAGGTGACTTTTGTGGATTCTTTCTGTTTGATTGGGAATCCTCTAATGTTTTGGAGGCACATGTACAAAATATGTTTTGTTTGCTTGCATAATTGATTACTTGAAGATGCGTTTGTAAAGTTCTATATATATATATATATATATAAAGAGGATTTTCCTCTTTCAACTGGACTTTTGTGTGGTTTTAAAATACTCTCATTAATGAATGGTAACTTCATTTAGAAATATAGTCATAAATGTCATATAACAAATTTCATTTTGAATTCAAAAAGAGAACATCTAAAATTTAGAATTTTTTTTCCTTCATATTCAAAAAAGAAATTATAATTACTGCTTATTTCTAAAGTTTATCATTTTTATTTGTTGGAAAAATAAAATATATATTTTAAAATTATAATAGATGTGAATTATTAATCTTTATAAAAAAAAAAATAAAAGAGCCTTTAAGCATGAGCGTGAGCACATGCCCAGTGGCTAGTATAGCATAATACAATTACTTAAGCTCATTTGTATTGGGCTTTGCACACTTTTTTTTAATTAATTTATTTATTTAAGTTGGGGTCATACCTATTTAAAATAAAATCTATTCTCGTGTAGCATGCATATATAATAATAATAATAATAATAATAATAATAAAATTTTCTAAAATTTAAAATTGATCTTATTTCCTTAATTCTTATTATAGTGACTTTGTTTTCAATTATTTATTAATACTACAACAAAGAAACTGAGGCTAGTCAATTACTTTGGGATGTCCAAAATACAACTACCAACACAAAATTATTTAATCCCGCCAATAAGAGGGTTGAATCACTGAAATTTTAAATTTCCTAGTTTGTCATATAAAATCTTATTTATGTTTGTTGTATCTAATCGGCAATATACAACTGCAAGCGTTCCCAGTTGATTTTAAAAAAATTAAATATTGAGACAAATTTATAAAATTGTTTTAAACTTACTTAAAGTCCTTTTGGTAATGTTATTCTAGTAAGGTTGTTTATATTTTTTGAAAATAAGTGTAGGTAAAAAAATGTGTAAAAATACATATAATATTATTTAAACATTAAAAAATGTTGTTCAAAATACACCGCCAAATAGCCTCTAAAGATTTCAAATTCCTTACTTTGTTTGGAAAACTAAATTGATTGCTATTTATTATTCAGGACCAAATTTTTTTTTTTCAAAAGAGTACTCAAACTCATAGGTAGTCAAGCCGTGAGTAATTGCATTATTGGCTTATTTATGGTGGGGTCCTTACATAAATGGTACATTCACAATTTTTTTTTCTTCAAATTCCATAACTGATATTCATAAACCAACAAATTTTTTTCCTATCACTCACAATTAAAAAAAAAAACAATTCAAAAATTATGAAATTTATCGATTTATTTATTTGTTAGGGAATTTCTCTATTTATTGTGTGTGTTTGATTTTAAAAATAAAAAATAAAAAAAAATTCAAAAACTCCCTAGTTATTGTCGGTGAAGTCACTACTATGAAAATAAAGGTCAAAAGCACCCCGTGCCATATTTCGAATTATTATACTTTTAGTAAGTGGGTTAAAAAAGAAAATAAAAAAAAATGAAAAAGAAAAAGAGAAAAAATTAATTTGTCCGTTGAACTTTTAAAAAAAAAAGACCCAGCAAGAAATCAGAACAGAATAGTCCACGTGTCGAGATCGTAACCGTCCAAATAAGCAAAACTTGCTCGTGGTTTAGCCTATAGGGTTTGAAAGTCCAAGAGTCCGCCCCTTTATGTTTGAATGAATAGAGCACCAGACCGTTTCACTCTCTCCTCTCTCTCTCTTCTCTTTCTCTCTCTAAAAAAAAACGCATTTAGCAGATCGAGTTTTTTAATTTTTTTGTTACCAAAACTGAGAGAACTTCATCTTCTTCTTCTTCTTTTTTTTTTTTTCCCCAAATCGCTCACTTGGATCTTCAAATGCGCACCGTTTTGATCCCATCACCGACTTTCTCTCCCAACAAATTGATTCTCTACGCTTCGCTTTCTGATTCTGAAGCTCAGTTCGGTGAGTTTTTCTCACTCTCACTCTCTCACTGTGCCTTTGCTTTTAAAACCTAAACAATTTTTTTTTTATCAGTTTAAATTTACTTTGGCGAGTGTTTGTGTGTTTTTTTTTTTTTTTAAAGGTTTGATCTGATGGAATTTTTGTTTGATCTTTAACCTAAGCTTCGAAATTATGCTAATTTTATCGTACTAGAGTTCGATGGATTTTTGGTTTTTTTTTTTTTTTTTTTTTTTTTTTTTTTGAGACATGTTCAATGTTTTGTCGGAAGTACAGCATAGGTTTTGATTTCTACTATGTTGCTTCATGTTTCTTTTTGTAAATTCTTTGTGTTTTGAATCTTATTTAGCTCAATTTTAAGTTACCGATCTCTCTCTCTCTAAAAATGTCGTGTAATTAGCAAATTATTCTGAGCAAGACCGCCATTTAAACTCGGTGAGCTAAGGAATTGTAAATATCATGGACAACTATTGTTTATATCTGAAGCTTTTTTTTTAATTGTTTGTTAAAAAAAATAATTATATGAGATTATGAATTTTAGTTTTAGTAACGATGATCGATTGGCTGCTACTGATTTTAGTGTTTAATTTTAGCTTTGGATCGGCGATTTAACTCTTTCTAATGCTTTTTTCTTACTATCAATTTTACAATTGGGTTGTTAATTTTATGATTTCTGTTTTTTCTCTGTGCAAAAAGGTAGCTACTGCCTCTGCGAGGTAGAAGATAATGATTTGGAGAGAATATTCTGGAGATAGTTGTTGTCGTGTTGGAATTGGGGTATGTAGATTTACCTATTTGTCAAGAAACTATGGAAGGTGATCGGAAAATCTCTACCACCCAAGATGGGTCTGGGGATGCTAGCCAGAAAATGCGAGCTTTACAAGGGTAATTTAATAGCCTGTTTGTTATTTCATCTTTAGGTGTAATCTCAAAACGTAGCCATTATTCTTCCTCTTGTTTATATCTTGGAACCTTTTTCAACCAATTGATAGAAACACATTTTAATTGGTGCTTAACACCTTTTCTCATAGAGATAGAGTTAATCTCGTTGAATTCATGCAATATTGGGATTTTCTCTAGTGTATTATGCCAGTGATGTAAAAAATGAAGTTGTTGAGAGACAGTTTCTCTAATTTTTTTTGTGTTTTTATAGAACTACAAACGACAAAATTTAACATCAGATTGACTTATTGAGGAACTCTTTTCTTTAGTGATATTTTTATTTTGGAAACCTTGCTTCCTAGTACAACAAATTCAAAGATGCTCTCTCAATTTTACTCATATCAGGGATTATCTATGCTCTGATTGAGGAATAGGCAATATAGCAATTGAATTTTTCTTAACATTATATTAATCTTTTTTAGGAGGACTAGTGGTCCTACAAGGCGTTCTACCAAAGGACAATGGACACCTGAAGAGGTAAAGTCTATTTTGTTTTACTACTTTTCACTGTTGCTGCTATATTAATGGAACTAATATAACAAGTTCTTAATTCATTGTTGTGTTCTGTGATGATTATAATTGTTTAGTTGTATAACGTTATAATTTTTGTTATATTCTGGGTATGTGAATGTATAAATTTTCCTTGTGTTTTAGGATGAGATTTTGCAGAAGGCCGTTCAGCGTTTTAAAGGAAAGAACTGGAAAAAAATAGGTATTATTGCGTGTTACCAGTGTGTTTATCTTTGGAAGCTAATTTTATAACAAATTATGGGAATCATTATACTTCAGCATTTATTTTTTCCTTGTGCTTTTAGTTATTTATTTGTTTATTTTCTTTGTATATATGCCCTTTTAAGTTCTTCAAACGTTTTGCTGTATAGATTTGCATATATTTTGTATATTATAGATTTATGAACTATTGGTTACCGATTAATTTACACACTCTATATGAGACAATGAATAGCTGTATAGATGGCCTAGAGTTTTTCGGCCCATGATAATGTTCTGGTTAATTAATTTTTACAAGAACAAATATGGCTATTATTGGATATTAGCAAAGGAAACAATAACTTTAATTTGCAATTTCAAACAGTGGACACTAGATTACCCAACAAGGGAGGAATCTTTTCAAAACTAACACTTCTATTTGTTGGTTAGGTTTTCTTGCCTACTCTATATAAGTTCAATGAAATTTAAGGCAAATTTGAGTCCTGCTCAAGCTTTTATGTCTGAAAATTGTTCCAGATAACTTTCTCTTCTCACTATCAATTTGTGTTATATGAATTTCTTATTCCTTCCTGTTGGTGAGTATCATGGACAAAATGTTTATGCCACCTCCCCCTCCTCCTAATTTATGGCAGACAAAGTCAAGATAGAAGCCTTATGGAAAATTGTGAACTTAATTGAACAAAAAACCATATTAAGAATAATTATTAAATGATAGAATAATGATTAAGTTCTCCATTTCCTTACTGCTTAAGCTTTTGGGACAATTAGTAATTTATCATGGTATCATAGTAAGAGGTCCTAAGTTCGAACCTTGTCTCCAACTCTCCTCTCTACCTCCCATTAAAAACCAAAGTTAAAAATCTTGTGTCGCACCCCATAAGGGGGAGTTTGGACCAACAAATGAGGGAGAATGTTTATTTCAGCCAATTTACTATCATTTCTTAGTTGGTACTACTTTTGAGCCCCAAACCATCTTTAGCATTAGCATTGTTCTTTGATTGCCTAAATTTTGAAAGCCACTTTTTATTTGATATCTGTTACATATGACCAAACCCTTCAGCCAGTGCTCCAATTTCATAATTGTTGGTACTTTTGACTTATCATAATGTTTCATATTCTTTAATTGTAAAATTTCTCTTTGCAGCGGAGTGTTTTAAGGACCGTACCGACGTACAATGCCTTCACAGGTGGCAGAAGGTCTTGAATCCAGAGCTTGTCAAAGGTCCATGGTCTAAAGAGGTGACCTACAATAGCTGGTTCCGGTTTTCTGTCAATTCCCTCTCTGCGTTTCACCAAAGTTGCATTGCCGTTGACTATATAAAAACATGCTTTTTATGGTTTAACATGACCTTACTGGTTACTTTTGTAAATGTAAATAGGAGGATGAAGTTATTATTGAATTGGTGAAGAAGTATGGTCCAAAAAAATGGTCGACCATTGCTCAGCATTTACCTGGACGTATTGGTAAGCAATGTCGGGAAAGGTATGCCTAAAGTATACTTGTACCTAAAAATAGTGAGGTTTTAAAAATTGTACATAAGCAAATAAGCTAGAAGCTAAACAAAAAAGCCTGTGGCAAATGGATAGTTATAATTTTACTCAACTAGAAATTGTATTTTGCTGTTGTGTCCCAGCAACTGTATGGTGCATGTATACTCATGTAAATTGATACCAATTACAGGTGGCACAATCATCTTAATCCTTCCATTAACAAAGAGGCATGGACCCAAGAAGAGGAACTGGCTTTGATTCGCGCTCATCAGATCTATGGGAACCGATGGGCAGAGCTAACAAAGTTCTTGCCTGGAAGGTAAATATAGTTAGTTGTATAAGAGGCTGCACCTTTCCATTTTTTCTTTATTTTAGTGTTCCTAGGTGTTCTTCTGTTCCTAATATGCTCTATTTCTTGCATCTTATGTTCCATGTTGTGTTTTATGCTATAACAATCTGCTAATTTGACTGGCATTTGATACTTGCAATCATCTTGAGTTTTGATATATCTGTGTTCATGTGGTCAACAGGACAGACAATGCTATTAAAAATCACTGGAACAGTTCTGTCAAAAAGAAATTGGATTCTTATCTAGCATCAGGTTTACTTGCTCACTACCCAGTCCTTCCTCATGTTGGACATCGAAATCAATCCATGCTTTCATCTTCTTCAAGGATGCAGAGTAGTGGAGATGATAGTGGGCTCAAAGGGATAGAAGGTGAGGAAATTTCTGAATGCAGTCAAGATTCAACTGTTGCAGGTTGCTTTCAGTCTGCAAGTGAAATGGCCAATGCAGTTTTACATAACATAGAGGAACTCCCATTGACTCAAGAATCTGGTTTGGCAAAGGAGCAAAACTCCAGTCCATTATCTTGTTCTGAACAATATTACACATCTCTGGAAGATGTTGCTTTTTCAATGCCAGATATTTCTTGTGAAGCTGGTTGCCCTGACAAATTGCTTGAGCAAAATTTCTCGCATGATGCTAAAGCTTCTGTGAGCAGGGAAAACAAATTTAATGCACATGGGTTACCAAATATCTCATCACTGGAATTGGGGCAGGACTCATCACAGTTGCAAACTCATTGTATAAGTACTAATGAAAGCCATGAAATGGTGAATGTTCCTTGCCAAGCTTCTACTTCAATGGGGTATATGGCTATGGGTTCCTATAATAAAGCAGAGCACATGTTGATACCTGATGACGAGTGTTGTAGAGTCCTATTTTCAGAGGCAATGAATGATGGTAATTTTTTCACTGGAAATCTCACAAAAGGCTCAAATATGGTTGCCTCAGTTGGAGGCACAGATTCATTTCGCTGTCAATCATCAAACAGTATGATATCTGAAACTGTTGCAACTTCAGCTTCACAATCATATTGTCCTCCTAGGTCTGATATAATCGGAACTTCGTGCTCTCAGCATTTTGTGCCTGCACCGTCACTTATTTCTGTTGATGGTGGTACACTTATATACAGTGATGAACCCAACCAGTTATTTGAAACTCAAGAACAAGAGTTTGTCATTAGTGCTCCTGATGGCTTTGTCTATACCAAGGACTCTCCCAATTCCCCTTGCAATAATGGTACAAAGAACACAGGATTGCAAGAACAACCAGATTTTGTAAAGGAACCTTCAAAATTAGTCCCTGTAAATTCTTTTGGTTCAGGATCAGATATAAACCATACTTGCCCTTCTTTGGGTGAAGGATCGTATGTACATACAGAACAGCAGGATGTTGGAGCTCTATGTTATGAGCCTCCTCGTTTCCCAAGCTTGGATATTCCATTTTTCAGCTGTGATCTGGTACAATCTGGTAGTGACATGCAGCAGCAAGAATATAGTCCACTTGGAATCCGCCAGCTTATGATGTCTTCAATGAACTGCCTTACCCCATTTAGGTTGTGGGATTCTCCATCTCGTGATGATAGTCCTGATGCCGTGCTGAAAAGTGCTGCTAAAACTTTCACAGGTACACCATCCATATTGAAGAAACGGCATCGCGACTTATTATCTCCATTGTCAGATAGAAGAATTGACAAAAAACTTGAGATTGACATGACGTCCAGTTTGGCCCGAGATTTTTCACGTTTAGATGTTATGTTTGCTGACAGTGGGACCAAAAAGCACCTTTGCTCTCTCCATCATCTAACCGTAAGAAGAATTCTGGAACTTCCACTGATGATAAAGAAAATCTTGATCATGCTTTGAAGAGGGGGATGAAGGAGTTGCCCACATTGTGAGTTCTTTTTTCGTTTTTAAATTTTTTGAGCATTGGTTTTCTACGAATGAAGAAATTAGTAAAAGACCCCTCTTACTTTCGTATAAATCTGTCAAATGAAGATGTGGTAGGCTCTAGCTAATTAGCTAGTATGTAACTTCCAAGTGTGATATTGACTGTCTCCATGGTGTTGATTATAATGTTGGGCTTCCAAAAAAATTGTATTATTATTCTCCTTTTTGATTAATTTGTTGATTCTTCTTTTCTTGAAATTTGGATTTTTCATGTTTAGTACAGCTTTATCATTTTTCCTTTAATTGCCAACCCACCAATTTGATATTATCGGTGTCACAGAGGGGACTGGTGGATAAAACTGAAGTTTGTTCAATAGAGTCATTATGTTTCCTGTGTGTCTTTTCTCTCTCTCACTAATTTTTACCTATTTCTGGTTCAGCAGTCTTCTGGAGTGCTTGTTGAACACGACATGAACAATCTGCTGTTAAATTCTCCTGATCAAGTTGGGTCCAAAGCAGACAGAGCATTATTAGGTTCAAGTGCTGGAACTCCAAGAAATCAACAATCTAGGAGCTTGGGGGCTGCATCAAATCAAGGAATTCCTAACAAATCATCATTTGGAAATCCATGCGCACCTGTTAGCTCCCCTACTGTTTGTGTGAAGAAACATGAAAGTCATTCAGTTGGAGTTACATGCTTACAATCTGCTTCTTTGTCAGTTCCCCTCGAGAATAGAAGTGATAATGCTGGGAATGATGCCAGTTTTGAAACCTTTGGCATGTAAGATTCAGCCACTTTTCGTTTTGATATCATTTTCCATATTATTGCTCTAGTGTTTGCTTTGGGAGACTATTGGTGATAATGCTGGGAATGATGGCGGTATTGAAAGCTTTAGCCTGTAAAATCAGCCACATTCTTCCTTTAGCATTTGTCATCCATTGAACCTGCCCTTGCATCAAGAACTTTTTTTTCATATACAACTAGAAATTTTATGTGAAAATTTTATATTACCAGCAGCCTGAATGTTCTTGTGACTGAGCTTTGAGCTTAGTGTCCCCTGCTGATTTCTTGCTGATCATTGAAGATTGACCATGATTGTTTGTGACTGTGGTTGCTTTGCTGATGGTGTTTTCAGGTTTGGAGGAACTCCATTTAAAAGAAGTATCGAATCCCCTTCAGCATGGAAATCCCCATGGTTCATAAACTCTTTTCTGCCTGGCCCAAGGGTTGATACTGACATTACAATTGAGGTATTACAAGTTTTGGTTGAATAGTATTTTCTGTATGTGTTTGATATACTTTATGGTTCTTTATTAATACTTGCAAATTATTTCCAGGATATAGGGTATTTAATGAGCCCAGGGGATAGAAGCTATGATGCCATTGGGTTGATGAAACAGATAAGTGAGCAGAGTGCTGCTGCATATGCCAATGCCCAGGAGGTTTTGGGAAATGAAACTCCAAAAACATTACTAAAGGGAAAATCCATCAACCAGGGGAATCTGGACCGAGAGAACAGTCATATGCCGCATGATCCTCTGGGAAACCGTTCCCATTTGGCGCCAAATGTTTTGGTATAACCATTTTTGCTCAAGTTTTTCTTTTTCAAGTAAAATATATATATATATCCACAGAATTGAGACAACAATGGCCCATTCACTTGTGGCAAATAAGCCTGCCATCTATAGTAATAATAAAAACATTATGGAAAATGGTTATGAAGAAAATAGGCCTACAGTAACTCAAAACATTATGGAAAATGGTCATGAAGAAAATAATCCCTTTTATCTACCAGTAATAGACTTCCTGATAGATATCAAGAAATATGCTGAATAGATTTTTTGAAATGTTTGCAGACGGAGTGTCGCATCCTTGACTTCAGTGAATGTGGAACACCTGCAAAGGGAACCGAAAATAGCAGATCCTCAAATGCTTTAAGCTTCTCAAGTCCCTCTTCTTATCTGTTGAAGGGTTGCAGATAGCGGTTCGTTCTATTGCTAAAAGCCTTATTGCTGTCATAATTTGAAGTTAATATATACATAGTCCTCTCTCTCTCTCTCTCTCTCTCTCTCTCTCTTGCTGTTTCATTGCTGTATCTCGATTTAATTAATTTACAGAAGATTGTACAAGTGCATTATTCTTTCCAAATTATGTTACCTTATTTTGCAAACAGACCCTTGCCTCATAATCACAACAGGGAAACTCCATTAGAAGATGATGCATCATACTCGTATCACTTTCCCGCAAACAAGCTTCTGCTCCGTTAGGGTTTTTTTTTTTTTTTTTTTTTTTTTTTTTTTTTTTTTTTTTTCGTGAAACAAAACAACTGTTCACTCTTCAAACGACATTTGTTACAATTTAGGTAACTTGGGATTTCAGCATTACAATTTTTTGTCAAAAGCAGAAAAGTAGTATTCGGTCCATTTCTTCTGTTTATTCTTATTCGCTTCGGCCCATCTAGTTTATTTTAGTTCTAAAAGACAAGTTTGAGTAAAGAGTATACCCATTTGAAAATCTGAATTTATTAAAAAATATAGATTTTAACAAAAAATGAAGCTTCAATGAACATACCAAGTCTATTGCCAACACCAGTTGAAGAGTAAGTAAACTAATGAGTGTTTTTTTTAGAATCAAGATAGAGAGAGTTTGAGAGGGAGTGCTTTTTTTCTTCAGTGCTTTTTTTTTCTTTCTTTTTTCTACCTTTTCTTATTTATCTATTATTTATGCCTTTTGTAATCTTTTCTTCTACAAGCTAACTTTTATGTCACATTGTCACTTCAACTTTTTTACGGTGAAAAACGGGTTTTCGTGGTTGGACGAAATTTGGTAATGACTGTTTATAATTTTATTTATTTATTTATTTTTATGATAAAGTGATATTATATAATATATTATTATCAGAAAAGAATGGAGGCAGTCGGCAGGTACATCATTTCATCAAAATCAACTAAAATAGATCTGAATCCGGATACTGAATGGTATAGTATACACCAGCTCTCTCAAGGTGACGCACATGCCGAGGTTTTGCCTCGGCCCTGCAAACGAGAGACCCCCACCTTCCACAGACACACCCCCCAAGGCTTCCCTCAATAAAACCCGTGGTATCATTCACGTGCCTGTCGTTTTCCCTGTGGGTTTCATTGGGAAGTACTGAATAAAGAGGAGCCTAGGGAAGTCGGCTTTGGTACAAAAAAGCCTATCATGCTATATAGCATAGAGAGATGGAGGGAGAGAGAGAGAGAGAGAGAGAGAGGCATCTAAATGGGTTATTCCCAGCTCTGTTTTTTCAAGGATAGTTGTTCAGATCTAGGAATTTTTCACTTTTAGAAAAAATTAGGGCCACTGCATTCTCCTTAAATTCCTAACCCTTGGATTTTATTTCTCAAATTATATTATTTATTTACTTACTAAAATAAGCGGATTGGGATTTGCCACGTGTTCGTAGGAAAAAAAAAAAATATTGTTCTGTTAGAGAAATTTTGTTTGTTTTTGATTTTGTGGGGATGTACTATTTAACAGTAAAAAAAAAAAAATGAAACTCTCTGCCTCTCCTCAATCTAGTGCCAATAGACCTCTAGACAGAATGATGCTTACGAACCAGGGTGGAAGTCTGGCTGTGGTGGTGACTATATGCTGTTTTAGTGGGTTTTGGCGGTGGAGAATCTTGCGTTGGTGTGGGTCATGCACCAGTGAGTATTTGTTTTGGGTATTTGTTGTATTTGTTGCATGGGTCTAACCATCCAAGTCTTGGTTCATTTGGGACTAAATTTGGTAACAAGTGTAACCACTTTGGCCATTATCAGCAAATCACATCAAATATGTCAAATCATTCCGATTTAAGCTAGCTTTTAGAATTTTGGGCAAATGTTGAGTAGCAAAGATGTGATGCTAGTTAAGGATGTACTTTTCATTCAAAAAGTTGTAAAAATATGTAAAAAATAGTATAAAGTTGCAAAAAATTACAAAAGAGAAAAATAAATGTACCAAAACACCCTTCAAATTGTTATCAACTTACCAATTTTTTATAGGTTTTATTAGGTCGTGTAGGTGTCGCTTACCATTTATATAATAAAAAGTTTATACATAAGGCATAAAACACTTCAAAGACAGTTTACAGTTACTCCAAAAAAAAAAAGACACCATTTATATAATAAAAAGTTTAGGGGGGTGTTTGGTTAGTGTTTTCAAACAACTATTTTTAGTTTTTAAACAATATTTTATGTATTTTAACGCACTTTTTCGTCCACACGCATTTTCACAAATGTTTTTAAACAACAATTTTCAGTTTTTAAACACATGTACCAAATACCCCCTTAGCATCCATATTAGTATGTGCAAAATTTTTTCCATATCTCTAAAACCTACTTTTTTTTTTTTACACACCTAATTTTATAAAATATTCACATCAGTTTGTCTATTATATACATTTATTCAAGTAAAATATTCATTTTTTTAACACTGAACAGTAACCATGAGAGGAGAGAGAAAGGAAAAGAGAGTGAGGCAAAGAGAGGAGAGAAAAAAAGAATAAAAAATCATTTACACGATGAACAATAACCATGTATATATACATAGTTACGGTTCATTTGCAAGACCATTGTGCATATTTAGACATTTTTACTTACAAAGACCAATGTGTGGGGGGGGGGGGGGATTTGAGTTAAAATGTGTAAAATTAAGCGCTTTTTGTATTTTAGAAGACTATTCATGAGCTGGTGTGGTTGCTTAATTTATTAACAATAAAATTTGCCGTGAAATTATTATCAAATTGTTGTACTCATAACACTATGTAGATTACATTTATAGAAAATTCTTATGTACTTTCGGAATACGGATAATAGTTTTTCTTCTTTTAATATTCATAATAAACCCCAGCAAGAATTTAATGGGTTGAAATTATCATAAATATCAAAAGAAAAAAAGGTACCATTTTCCATACTTCAAAGTACGTAAGTATTTCTACATCTCAACCCAAACATCTCTCATCTCTTAAATATAAAATGGAATCGAATCTCACACTCATATACTACAACTACAATACTATAATATGTTGGAAAAAATTTATATAACTGTGAATAAATTTCAGTAAGTACAGCGAAAGCACAACAACACAAAAACACGAAAATTTATGAGAAAATCCTCTCTCCTTCAAAGAAAAAAACTACGGGACAAACTCTGAATAATTTCACTATATTAAATAGAAATTACAAGACTTAGAGATACAACGTTGTTTAGCTCAATTGCTGAAGAAATCACCTTCAGAATGGAATACTGTTCATACAGAGGCTGTTCAACAACTGAAAAAATTAGCTGAAAGACTCCCCCCTTTGCAGATTCCTGGACCTGGCAAACGGATACTGTAGACAGATGCAAGTGATGAATACTGGGCAGCAGCTCTTTTTGAAGAAATTCAAGGCAAGATGAGTATTTGTGGTTATAAAAGTGGTGCATTCAAGCCTTCAGAACTTCATTACCATTCCACCTTCAAAGAGATCCTAGCAGTTAAACATGAGATTGTAAAATTCTAATTCCATCTTCTTAGGCACAACTTTTTAGTAGAAATGGATATGTCTTCTTTTCCCAATATGCTCTAATTCAAAAGGAAAATGTTCCCACATCCTCAGCTACTCAAATTGTCAAATTGGTTTTCACAATGGTTTTTTTTGGGTAAAACATATTAAAGGCAGAGATAATCTTATCACTGACTACCTTTCTAGAAAGTCTCATGTCCTTAATACTACTATTATTCCTCCACCCCTGTGTGTATATCCTATCGCTGATCCATCATCATCCTCAGGTCCCTCCCTTACAGACCCTGATGATATCCTTACCATGAAAGAAACCCTCCCTTCAGAAATAAAAGACCAAATAAAAACTTTGACCTTTCAAGCCAGAACTAAAAGAATTATTAGAATCCTTCATGATTATCTTAAAAAACACCATTGTCACTTCCTAGCTGTTTTCCCTGACATAGATCAACCATGGAAAACCCCTTTCGCCTTTTGGATAACCAACTGGAATGTTGCACATTACCTCTACATGTAGTATTTACTCAATGAGTATTACCTATGTTTTCATTTTGAACCAGAGTTTTACAGATATATTTTCCCTCATGGAAATAAATATTTTCACAAATTTTGGTTTGAGATTTTGAAAAATGATGCCCATGATGATGAATGGATCAAGTATCCAAAAACAGAACACCCAAGATTTGGTCATAAGGTCACTTCAGCATGTTCAGTAGCCAAGCTCAATTTCAAAAATGATATCCGGGCAGACGAAATTTTCCATCCTACAGATATGCATTGGATCACAAATTGAAATGGGACCCTTCATATACATACGAATGTTCATTGGGTATCCTGTTTTCATGCTCTTACAATGACAGAATCTCTTAATAAAGGAATCTTCTCTAAAAGAGAAGAAAAAAAAAACTTTTTCTTTTCGCTCACTGCTCTTTTTTTCACTTTGTATCTCTCATAATTTTCTCTTACTCTCTTTATATTTCTCTTCTCTTTTGTTTGCCCACTCACTCACACAGTTCTTCAAGACTGCACTGAGTCCTTACTTTCTCTAGGACTTCACTTCCCCTCATCTCCAAATGGCCGAATGGCCTCTCCTTATTTCTTCATGTGTTTCTTCTTTTCTTCCTTTTAACATGTCTCACAAATTTAATATCATATCTTCATTAATGTTGCATGACTTTTGTACATCTCTTCATAAATATTGTTGGACTTTTATACATAATTATGAAGAGAAAGATAAAACCAATTCGTTTCGTTCGAGAAGCTACTCCAGCAAACCCGGATTGGGTACAATAGCACTCCAGCAAACCCGGATTAGGTACAATAACTTAAATCTCAATCCTATGCCATCAAATTTAAAAAGATAATTTCATCGCAATATTTCAAACCGAACAAAAATCAAAATTCAAAATTTACTCTCCGCTGGTACATTGAATTTCTAAATTTTTCATTTTATTTTAATGTTGATTTTAGAAATACAGTTTGTGAAAATGTTTGATAGAAACTTTGAAGTAATGTTTGGGCGCACACTTGTGTATTTGTTCTTATTGTCATCATTGCACACTTATGTTTTGATCTCTCATACTCACGATCATGCATATTTCCTTTTGGTCAGTCATGGCTAAAGCTTCGACATCCAAGCGAAAGCGAATTACAGAGGCCAAGTCTGCTTCCTCCCGAAGGTCCAAGAGACTAAAAGAGTCTAATAAGTCCTTCAAACCATCCCGGCTGTTGATGGAGCGGGAGGTAAAATTCTCCGAAATTGATGATAACTCTTTGAATTCGTTTAATAGATAGGATTGGGGAATCATGTATAAAGATTTCTCTACACCTAAGATGAGTTGGGTCAAGGAATTTTATGAAAACTTTTGCAACAAACATGAACATTCAGTCGAGACCACTGTAGAAGGTGTCAGGATACATCTTACTCCCAAAATAATTGCTACGGTTCTTAATCTTTCACTTATTGATGATATCTCTAGTAAAGGATCGTATTTAATTAGAAATAATAGTAATCGCGATGAAGTCACGCGATTTTTTACTGGTGACACATTCTGTCATCAGCCAAAAAAAGCTACCACTCTTTAAGCCAATAAATTTGTAAATCCTGTCTATAGGTTAGGTATGAATATTATGAACACTAACCTTTTCCCTACTGCCAACCGGACAGAACTTAATCTACGGCGAATGTTTTTTCTTTATGATATGTTTAACAACCAACCTATTGTTCTTCCACATCACCTCTTTCATGTGATGTGCCATGCATCTGTTAAATCTAAAAGGGATGTACGTTTTGTTGTCCCTTTTCCATCCTCAGTTACCAAGCTGTTGTCGCATAAGGATTTTAATGTTCTCGAGCCTGAATATTTCAAGCCTCCTAGCTGTCAAAAACCCTTCAATAAATTTTCTTTGGAATATAGTAGAAGCCATCTTCGGCGGCCTGTTCTTAATCTGGAGCGTCCTGCATCTCCAAATGTTGATCCTTTTAATGATGCTACGACTAGTCAGTCACCTCCATTAGAATCCTTGATTCAGCCCTTGCGTGCGTCTCAAGATGGGAAAAAAAAAATGCATGCATTCTGTTCAGGATGAGACGCTTCAGGCTTTTCAGGATGAGACGCAGGAGAGTGCTGACTATGCCGCTGTTGATGCATTTTTGGATGAGATGCCTCAGCATTTTAATTTCATGGAAACTGGAACTGCTGACCCTACCACCGATGATACAGTGACTCTTTCTAGACACAATTTATTGGTTTGTATAGAAAGCTAAAATCTTTTTCCATGAAAAATGTTGAGCTACTGCTTTTAAATTTTTTCTTGTTTGCATAACTTTGTGTGTAGGATGAGGCGCTTCAGGCTTTTTAGGATAAGATGCAGGAGGGTGCTGACCGTGCCACTGTTGATGCATTTTTGGATGAGATGCCTTAGCATTTTAATTCCATGGAAACTGAAACTGCTGACCCTACCGCCGATGATACAGTGACTGTTTCTAGACACAATTTATCGGTTTGTACAGAAAGCTAAAATCTTTTTCCATGAAAAATGTTGAGCTACTACTTTTAAAATTTTTTCTTGTTTGCATAACTTTGTGTGTAGGACAATATGGGGGGACCCTCCGTGTTCTTCTTTTGAGAAAAAGCTTCTTATCGTTGGTTTGGATGGATTGCTTCTTGCTTTCCACCCTACAAACAACATAAAGACCTTTGTTTTAGGTGAAGCTCGACGCTTAAACGTGGATTTATACTTTTGTTCACAAGTTGAAAGTGCATGGAACACATTTGCACTATTATATTTTCAACTTAATTGGATTTACTCGTTAGATCTTAGATGCATGAACTTACAAAAATAAAAAACACATGGGGAGAAGGGACGGAAAGTTAGCTGGAATACTGTTCATACAGAGGCTGTTCAACAACTGAAAAAATTAGCTGAAAGACTCCCCCCTTTGCAGATTCCTGGACCTGGCTAACGGATACTGCAGACAGATGCAAGTGATGAATCCTGGGCAGCAGCTCTTTTTGAAGAAATTGAAGGCAAGATGAGTATTTGTGGTTATAAAAGTGGTGCGTTCAAGCCTTCAGAACTTCATTACCATTCCACCTTCAAAGAGATCCTAGCAGTTAAACATGAGATTGTAAAATTCTAATTCCATCTTCATAGGCACAACTTTTTAGTAGAAATGGATATGTCTTCTTTTCCCAATATGCTCTAATTCAAAAGGAAAATGTTCCCACATCCTCAGCTACTCAAATTGTCAAATTGGTTTTCACAATGGTTTTTTTTGGGTAAAACATATTAAAGGCAGAGATAATCTTATCACTGACTACCTTTCTAGAAAGTCTCATGTCCTTAATACTACTATTATTCCTCCACCCCTGTGTGTATATCCTATCGCTGATCCATCATCATCCTCAGGTCCCTCCCTTACAGACCCTGATGATATCCTTACCATGAAAGAAACCCTCCCTTCAGAAATAAAAGACCAAATAAAAACTTTGACCTTTCAAGCCAGAACTAAAAGAATTATTAGAATCCTTCATGATTATCTTAAAAAACACCATTGTCACTTCCTAGCTATTTTCCCTGACATAGAGCAACCATGGAAAACCCCTTTCGCCTTTTGGATAACCAACTGGAATGTTGCACATTACCTCTACATGTAGTATTTACTCAATGAGTATTACCTATGTTTTCATTTTGAACCAGAGTTTTACAGATATATTTTCCCTCATGGAAATAAATATTTTCACAAATTTTGGTTTGAGATTTTGAAAAATAATGCCCATGATGATGAATGGATCAAGTATCCAAAAACAGAACACCCAAGATTTGGTCATAAGGTCACTTCAGCATGTTCAGTAGCCAAGCTCAATTTCAAAAATGATATCCGGGCAGACGAAATTTTCCACCCTACAGAGATGCATTGGATCACAAATTCAAATGGGACCCTTCATATACATACGAATGTTCATTGGGTATCCTGTTTTCATGCTCATACAATGACAGAATCTCTTAATAAAGGAATCTTCCCTAAAAGGGAAAAAAAAAAAAAAAACTTTTTCTTTTCGCTCACTGCTCTTTTTTTCACTTTGTATCTCTCATAATTTTCTCTTACTCTCTTTATATTTCTCTTCTCTTTTGTTTGCCCACTCACTCACACAGTTCTTCAAGACTGCACTGAGTCCTTACTTTCTCTAGGACTTCACTTCCCCTCATCTCCAAATGGCCGAATGGCCTCTCCTTATTTCTTCATGTGTTTCTTCTTTTCTTCCTTTTAACATGTCTCACAAATTTAATATCATATCTTCATTAATGTTGCATGACTTTTGTACATCTCTTCATAAATATTGTTGGACTTTTATACATAATTATGAAGAGAAAGATAAAACCAATTCGTTTCGTTCGAGAAGCTACTCCAGCAAACCCGGATTGGGTACAATAGCACTCCAGCAAACCCGGATTAGGTACAATAACTTAAATCTCAATCCTATGCCATCAAATTTAAAAAGATAATTTCATCGCAATATTTCAAACCGAACAAAAATCAAAATTCAAAATTTACTCTCCGCTGGTACATTGAATTTCTAAATTTTTCATTTTATTTTAATGTTGATTTTAGAAATACAGTTTGTGAAAATGTTTGATAGAAACTTTGAAGTAATGTTTGGGCGCACACTTGTGTATTTGTTCTTATTGTCATCATTGCACACTTATGTTTTGATCTCTCATACTCACGATCATGCATATTTCCTTTTGGTCAGTCATGGCTAAAGCTTCGACATCCAAGCGAAAGCGAATTACAGAGGCCAAGTCTGCTTCCTCCCGAAGGTCCAAGAGACTAAAAGAGTCTAATAAGTCCTTCAAACCATCCCGGCTGTTGATGGAGCGGGAGGTAAAATTCTCCGAAATTGATGATAACTCTTTGAATTCGTTTAATAGATAGGATTGGGGAATCATGTATAAAGATTTCTCTACACCTAAGATGAGTTGGGTCAAGGAATTTTATGAAAACTTTTGCAACAAACATGAACATTCAGTCGAGACCACTGTAGAAGGTGTCAGGATACATCTTACTCCCAAAATAATTGCTACGGTTCTTAATCTTTCACTTATTGATGATATCTCTAGTAAAGGATCGTATTTAATTAGAAATAATAGTAATCGCGATGAAGTCACGCGATTTTTTACTGGTGACTCATTCTGTCATCAGCCAAAAAAAGCTACCACTCTTCAAGCCAATAAATTTGTAAATCCTGTCTATAGGTTAGGTATGAATATTATGAACACTAACCTTTTCCCTACTGCCAACCGGACAGAACTTAATCTACGGCGAATGTTTTTTCTTTATGATATGTTTAACAACCAACCTATTGTTCTTCCACATCACCTCTTTCATGTGATGTGCCATGCATCTGTTAAATCTAAAAGGGATGTACGTTTTGTTGTCCCTTTTCCATCCTCAGTTACCAAGCTGTTGTCGCATAAGGATTTTAATGTTCTCGAGCCTGAATATTTCAAGCCTCCTAGCTGTCAAAAACCCTTCAATAAATTTTCTTTGGAATATAGTAGAAGCCATCTTCGGCGGCCTGTTCTTAATCTGGAGCGTCCTGCATCTCCAAATGTTGATCCTTTTAATGATGCTACGACTAGTCAGTCACCTCCATTAGAATCCTTGATTCAGCCCTTGCGTGCGTCTCAAGATGGGAAAAAAAAAATGCATGCATTCTGTTCAGGATGAGACGCTTCAGGCTTTTCAGGATGAGACGCAGGAGAGTGCTGACTATGCCGCTGTTGATGCATTTTTGGATGAGATGCCTCAGCATTTTAATTTCATGGAAACTGGAACTGCTGACCCTACCACCGATGATACAGTGACTCTTTCTAGACACAATTTATTGGTTTGTATAGAAAGCTAAAATCTTTTTCCATGAAAAATGTTGAGCTACTGCTTTTAAATTTTTTCTTGTTTGCATAACTTTGTGTGTAGGATGAGGCGCTTCAGGCTTTTTAGGATAAGATGCAGGAGGGTGCTGACCGTGCCACTGTTGATGCATTTTTGGATGAGATGCCTTAGCATTTTAATTCCATGGAAACTGAAACTGCTGACCCTACCGCCGATGATACAGTGACTGTTTCTAGACACAATTTATCGGTTTGTACAGAAAGCTAAAATCTTTTTCCATGAAAAATGTTGAGCTACTACTTTTAAAATTTTTTCTTGTTTGCATAACTTTGTGTGTAGGACAATATGGGGGGACCCTCCGTGTTCTTCTTTTGAGAAAAAGCTTCTTATCGTTGGTTTGGATGGATTGCTTCTTGCTTTCCACCCTACAAACAACATAAAGACCTTTGTTTTAGGTGAAGCTCGACGCTTAAACGTGGATTTATACTTTTGTTCACAAGTTGAAAGTGCATGGAACGCATTTGCACTATTATATTTTCAACTTAATTGGATTTACTCGTTAGATCTTAGATGCATGAACTTACAAAAATAAAAAACACATGGGGAGAAGGGACGGAAAGTTAGCTGGAATACTGTTCATACAGAGGCTGTTCAACAACTGAAAAAATTAGCTGAAAGACTCCCCCCTTTGCAGATTCTTGGACCTGGCTAACGGATACTGCAGACAGATGCAAGTGATGAATCCTGGGCAGCAGCTCTTTTTGAAGAAATTGAAGGCAAGATGAGTATTTGTGGTTATAAAAGTGGTGCGTTCAAGCCTTCAGAACTTCATTACCATTCCACCTTCAAAGAGATCCTAGCAGTTAAACATGAGATTGTAAAATTCTAATTCCATCTTCTTAGGCACAACTTTTTAGTAGAAATGGATATGTCTTCTTTTCCCAATATGCTCTAATTCAAAAGGAAAATGTTCCCACATCCTCAGCTACTCAAATTGTCAAATTGGTTTTCACAATGGTTTTTTTTGGGTAAAACATATTAAAGGCAGAGATAATCTTATCACTGACTACCTTTCTAGAAAGTCTCATGTCCTTAATACTACTATTATTCCTCCACCCCTGTGTGTATATCCTATCGCTGATCCATCATCATCCTCAGGTCCCTCCCTTACAGACCCTAGATGCATGAACTTACAAAAATAAAAAACACATGGGGAGAAGGGACGGAAAGTAGCTGGAATACTGTTCATACAGAGGCTGTTCACAACTGAAAAATTAGCTGAAAGACTCCCCTTTGCAGATTCCTGGACCTGGCAACGGATACTGCAGACAGATGCAAGTGATGAATCTGGGCAGCAGCTCTTTTGAAGAAATTGAAGGCAAGATGAGTATTTGTGGTTATAAAAGTGGTGCTTCAAGCCTTCAGAACTTCATTACCATTCCACCTTCAAAGAGATCCTAGCAGTTAAACATGAGATTGTAAAATTCTAATTCCATCTTCTTGGCACAACTTTTTAGTAGAAATGGATATGTCTTCTTTTCCCAATATGCTCTAATTCAAAAGGAAAATGTTCCCACATCCTCAGCTACTCAAATTGTCAAATTGGTTTTCACAATGGTTTTTTTTGGGTAAAACATATTAAAGGCAGAGATAATCTTATCACTGACTACCTTTCTAGAAAGTCTCATGTCCTTAATACTACTATTATTCCTCCACCCCTGTGTGTATATCCTATCGCTGATCCATCATCATCCTCAGGTCCCTCCCTTACAGACCCTGATGATATCCTTACCTGAAAGAAACCCTCCCTTCAGAAATAAAAGACCAAATAAAAACTTTGACCTCTTCAAGCCAGAACTAAAAGAATTATTAGAATCCTTCATGATTATCTTAAAAAACACCATTGTCACTTCCTAGCTTTTTCCCTGACATAGACAACCATGGAAAACCCCTTTCGCCTTTTGGATAACCAACTGGAATGTTGCACATTACCTCTACATGTGGTATTTACTCAATGAGTATTACCTATGTTTTCATTTTGAACCGGAGTTTTACAGATATATTTTCCCTCATGGAAATAAATATTTTCACAAATTTTGGTTTGAGATTTTGAAAAAATGCCCATGATGATGAATGGATCAAGTATCCAAAAACAGAACACGCAAGATTTGGTCATAAGGTCACTTCAGCATGTTTAGTAGCCAAGCTCAATTTCAAAAATGATATCCGGGCAGACGAAATTTTCCACCCTGCAGAGATGCATTGGATCACAAATTCAAATGGGACCCTTCATATACATACGAATGTTCATTGGGTCCTGTTTTCATGCTCTACAATGACAGAATCTCTTAATAAAGGAATCTTCCCTAAAAGGGAAAAAAAAAAAAAAAAACTTTTTCTTTTCGCTCACTGCTCTTTTTTTCACTTTGTATCTCTCATAATTTTCTCTTACTCTCTTTATATTTCTCCTCTTTTGTTTGCCCACTCACTCACACAGTTCTTCAAGACTGCATGAGTCCTTACTTTCTCTAGGACTTCACTTCCCCCCATCTCCAAATGGCCGAATGGCCTCTCCTTATTTCTTCATGTTTTCTTCTTTTCTTCCTTTTAACATGTCTCACAAGTTTAATATCATATCTTCATTAATGTTGCATGACTTTTGTACATCTCTTCATAAATATTGTTGGACTTTTATACATAATTATGAAGAGAAAGATAAAACCAATTCGTTTCGTTCGAGAAGCTACTCCAGCAAACCGGATTGGGTACAATAGCACTCCACAAACCCGGATTGGGTACAATAACTTAAATCTCAATCCTATGCCATCAAATTTAAAAAGATAATTTCACCGCAATATTTCAAACCGAACAAAAATCAAAATTCAAAATTTATCTCTCTCTCTCTCTCTCTTGAAGCTCACAGCTCTGAAATCTCCGCTGGTACACTGAAAATCTTCCCTAAAAGGGAAAAAAAAAAAAAAAACTTTTTCTTTTCGCTCACTGCTCTTTTTTTCACTTTGTATCTCTCATAGTTTTCTCTTACTCTCTTTATATTTCTCCTCTTTTGTTTGTCCACTCACTCACACAGTTCTTCAAGACTGCATTGAGTCCTTACTTTCTCTAGGACTTCACTTCCCCCCATCTCCAAATGGCCGAATGGCCTCTCCTTGTTTCTTCATGTGTTTCTTCTTTTCTTCCTTTTAACATGTCTCACAAGTTTAATATCATATCTTCATTAATGTTGCATGACTTTTGTACATCTCTTCATAAATATTGTTGGACTTTTATACATAATTATGAAGAGAAAGATAAAACCAATTCGTTTCGTTCGAGAAGCTACTCCAGCAAACCCGGATTGGGTACGGATTGGGTACAATAGCACTCCATCAAACCCGGATTGGGTACAATAACTTAAATCTCAATCCTATGCCATCAAATTTAAAAAGATAATTTCACCGCAATATTTCAAACCGAACAAAAATCAAAATTCAAAATTTATTCTCTCTCTTTCTCTCTCTCTGAAGCTCACAGCTCCTGAAATCTCCGCTGGTACACTGAATTTCTAAATTTTTCATTTTATTTTAATGTTGATTTTAGAAATACAGTTTATGAAAATGTATGATAGAAACTTTAAGTAATGTTTGGGCGCACACTTGTGTATTTGTTCTTATTGTCATCATTGCACAGTTATGTTTTGATCTCTCATACTCACGATCATGCATATTTCCTTTTGGTCAGTCATGGCTAAAGCTTCGACATCCAAGCGAAAGCGAATTACAGAGGCCAAGTCTGCTTCCTTCCGAAGGTCTAAGAGACTAAAAGAGTCTAATAAGTCTTTCAAACCATCCCGGCTGTTGATGGAGCGGGAGGTAAAATTCTCCGAAATTGATGATAACTCTTTGAATTCGTTTAATAGATTGGATTGGGGAATCATGTATAAAGATTTCTCTACACCTAAGATGAGTTGGGTCAAGGAATTTTATGAAAACTTCCGCAACAAACATGAACATTCAGTCGAGACCACTGTAGAAGGTGTCAGGATACATCTTACTCCCAAAATAATTGCTACGGTTCTTAATCTTTCACTTATTGATGATATCTCTAGTAAAGGATCGTATTTAATTAGAAATAATAGTAATCGCGATGAAATCACGCGATTTTTTACCGGTGACTCATTTTGTCCTCAGCCAAAAAAAGCTACCACTCTTCAAGCCAATAAATTTGTAAATCCTGTCTATAGGTTAGGTATGAATATTATGAATACTAACCTTTTCCCTACTGCCAACCGGACAGAACTTACTCTACGGCGAATGTTTTTCCTTTATGATATGTTTAACAACCGACCTATTGATCTTCCATATCACCTCTTTCATGTGATGTGCCATGCATCTGTTAAATCTAAAGGGGATGTACGTTTTGTTCTCCCTTTTCCATCCTTAGTTACCAAGCTGTTGTCGCATAAGGATTTTAATGTTCCCGAGCCTGAATATTTCAAGCCTCCTAGCCGTCAAAAACCCTTCAATAAATTTTCTTTGGAATATAGTAGAAGCCATCTTCGGCGGCCTGTTCTTAATCTGGAGCGTCTTGCATCTGTAAATATTGATCCTTTTAATGATGCTACGACTAGTCAGTCACCTCCATTAGAATCCTTGATTCAGCCCTTGCGTGCGTCTCAAGATGGGATAAAAAAATGAATGCATGCTGTTCAGGATGAGACGCTTCAGGCTTTTCAGGATGAGACGCAGGAGAGTGCTGACTGTGCTGCTGTTGATGCATTTTTGGATGAGATGCCTCAGCATTTTAATTCCATGGAAACTGGAACTGCTGACCCTATCGCCGATGATACAGTGACTCTTTCTAGACACAATTTATCGGTTTGTATAGAAAGCTAAAATTTTTTTCCATGAAAAATGTTGAGCTACTACTTTTAAATTTTTTCTTGTTTGCATAACTTTGTGTGTAGGATGAGGCGCTTCAGGCTTTTCAGGATAAGACGCAGGAGGGTGCTGACCATGCCACTGTTGATGCATTTTTGGATGAGATGCCTCAGCATTTTAATTCCATGGAAACTGAAATTGCTGACCCTACCGCCGATGATACAGTGACTGTTTCTAGACACAATTTATCGGTTTGTATAGAAAGCTAAAATCTTTTTCCATGAAAAATGTTGAGCTACTACTTTAAAAAAATTTTCTTGTTTGCATAACTTTGTGTGTAGGACAATATGGGGGACCCTCTGTGTTCTTCTTTTGAGAAAAAGCTTCTTATCGTTGGTTTGGATGGATTGCTTCTTGCTTTCCGTCCTATAGACAACATAAAGACCTTTGGTTCAGGTGAAGCTCGACGCTTAAACGTGGATTTATATTTTTGTTCACAAGTTGAAAGTGCATGGAACGCATTTGCACTATTATATTTTCAACTTAATTGGATTTACTAGTTAGATCTCTGATGCATGAACTTACAAAAATAAAAAACACATGGGGAGAAGGGACGGAAAGGCTGTTTGTGATGCGGTGTGGTTTTGAGCCATTAAGTGCGGTGTGGTTTAGAATTTAGCCAAAATTATAACTGCATTGCACTTTATTTTACGATCACATATACGGTGCAGTATATAAGATGTAATTTGAATAGTTTAAAGTCGGTGTATTTTTCAAGTTTTGGGCTTTTTCTACCTAGTCCAAAACTAATTTTTCCCTTTGTTTAAGCCAAGTTTTAAACTATTGAGCTAGTTTTTCTGTCAACACTTGCTAGGATTATCAAATCTTTTATATATATATATATATATATCTAGGGCTATTAAACTATTAATAATATATTTAATATTAAAATAAATAAATATATTAATATATAAAAAGGGTGTGATGCGTGTGGTTTTCTTTTTATAAAACTGCAAACCACATTGTACCATGCAATGTGATTATTCTATTTTGCGGACAGGTTTGGTGCAATTTGGTAAACACTCGAGAGGGAGAGGGAATGAGATTCTAACTTTTAACCTACTAACCTTATATTTGTACAAGTTATATAAAAACTTTACCATAATTTGGAATATTTACATCAACAAAATTAAAATCAATAGCCATTTATGCCTAATACACAAAATAAAGTTCAGAAAATCCAATATCAAGTTTTTATAAAAGTTTATTTTATAAATAGAAAATGTACCTACAATTATAAATAGAAATATACATACATATATTTGATATAAACTTGTCCAAGAATATGTTATTACATTTAAACCTAGTTTGTTTATAAATTACGCCTCAAAGGTGGGCTTGACTAATTGATTATATATAGAGAGAGAGAGAAGATAATTGATTAAATAAATAAACATGAATAACTTTTTTTTCCAAGTTAAATCCATGATTGTATATAAAATCATTTAGATAAGTTATGTAAATAAAAGTACACTTGGATGATTTATAAATCATCACATAGTAGGTTTGAGGAATTTTCCTCCAAACCAGTTTGGAAGAAATTTTTGACCTTATATGGTCGAACTAATATTTCTCATCTTTTTCTTCCAGTGTTGTCAAAGTAATTGCGGATTAAAGAAATACTTCTCTAGAAGCAACGTGAACGCTATAAAATTTAAGCTGCAATAAAAAATCTTTTGAAATATTCCTCCACTTAACAAAACGCTATATCTTTAAACTCTCAATGGTTGAGGGCTATATCTTTTAACTCTCAATAGTTGGGGGGCCAATTATTACAACAAAATAGTAAAGGGGACGAGTCAATCGAAATGGGAAGGCCTTACAGTCCCAATAGAAAAATGTTGCCTGCAACAAAATCAGGCAAAACTAGTAACAGCTGCATGAATAGCATCTGCAAGATGAGGGACTGTCCTGGAGCTCAGACCTGCCATGCTAATCCTCCTGCATATTTGATAGAAAGCAAGGACTTAGTAATCAGAGTCTACAATTGTTTTGTCTCATAAGAATGTATTGTTTCACCCGAATGTTTAATCATGCTTCTAAACTTCGTCCCAAGGCTTTGGATTTGAAAAGTGATATTTTTCATGCGTCTATCCAAACTGGATCACCATTATGACAAAATGAGAGTACTGTGTTTTCAGCCAAAAAAAAACCCTCAAATTAGGCAGGAAAAAGAAAACTGCCCTTCCACAAATCCTAACTCCACAGCAGAGACACTTGACACGTTTGGATTTCTATTTTTAAATCGATAATACTAAAGATTTTATTCCTTCTCAAGCCTTAGCAATTTTATTATCTACTGTAACATTTTAAAAAGAGGCACATAATCTTGTATTTGGGGGGATTAACTGTGTGGTGGATACATTTATGCCGACCATAGTTTAGCAATGTGTCCTCAAGAGCTTCCAAGTAAGGCTTTGGGGATAATTGAAAGATAAGTGCATAGATTATAGGTGAGCCCCTAATAAGGATGGTATTTCATTTAGCACAACAAATCTATTTGACATGAGGATAGAACATCAAACACCAAAATTGCTTCTTACCGTAATCAACCACATTGCCATGAATTTGCCAAAGTAACACTTTCATGCATATTCTTAAATTACAATCGAAATCAAGCTTCACAAGGAACTTAGGAGCTAGGCATGATATATTTTCTAATTGTTTTTTGTTTAATAAAGAATGTTCTTAGGTAGACCATGAATGAACAAGATTGTGATGCCTAGGAAGCAAGGATTGCAGGAAAAGATTAGTACTTCAAAATCTAGATGACATCATAACCACCATGAACAACGTAACATGGATTCAAGCAAGTGCATAAAATTAATAAACATAAAAAAAACAAATGTCACATGGACTAATGCATGATCACAATATTAAGCCACAGATATAAGAGTCGCAAATATCCTCAAGTCAGGAATTTCTTTTATTAAAAAAAAAACTACACCTGCATATTAATAAAGTCAGGAAAAAGCTTCTTACCCATCAGATGTCATGTATATATGGTACTCCCTAGTCATGAAAGCCACTTGTTCTGAGTTCAACCCCGTAAAAGTAAACATACCAATCTGCTTAATAATGTGACTCCAGTCCCCAGGTGTACCTGCCGAATAAATAAACAACATGAATGCCTATATTATGTACACTTTTTATCACACAATTAAAAGGCAAACATGCATTCATGTTATGCACACCAATGCCTAAACCAGAGGCCAAAGGAAGAGGGGGGAGAGAGAGAGATAGAGATTGGATCAATCTATACTTGTTCAGAGTCCACAGACTTTAGCTAATGCACACTCAAGACCAACACAAACCCAATAAGTAGAAGTTAAAAAGAGTAAAAACAAATCTTATGCTACTATTGAAGGACAAGAAATGAGTTTAGGAGCATCAGAGAACAGTAAACTAAAAAAAAATGCTGACCTCTAGCACGTAAGGCATCAAAAAGTTGTTGACGCATGCTGATAATACGGTCAGCCATTGCCTTTAACTCAATGGTCCACTCAGTGTACAAGTTCCTGTGATGCAACAGAACAAAATAAGAACTCCACAAGTGAAGGAAATTCATCACGCATGCTGTCTATTGTTAGGATCTCCTTTTTTTCTCATTGAATAAAATAAATAGTGGAAGCCACCACAAACTCTATCACTTTTGATTTGGTCAGTTTGATATCAGTTCTTAATTAATTAATTTTTTTTAAGAAAATGTAAAACAAGAAAAGAATAATCCCAATACTTAAAAGTTAATCCTCCCTTGCCTAATTGTGCAATAGCCAAGCATCTTGTCAAGCTTTAGAATGACTACCTGTCCTTGAGGATTGTAGCAACAATAGATGCACCATGAATGGGTGGGCTTGAATACATGGGTCTGATCACAAGTTTCAGCTGGCTCTCAACCCTGCTCGCAACATCAGCTGACTTGCAGACCTATAATCAAATATAAGGTCGAGAAAAAAATAATCAGAGAGATGGAAGAGGTGAATAAAAAAAAGGCAAAAACTTGTTTTACGGTGTGTGTTCTGTGATATATAGCTGAAAACATGATTTAAAGTCACATTTTGAAGTTATAAAAACATTAACACCGGCCAAAAAAAAAAAAATCCATTCACATTTAGTAATATGCAAGATGCACAGAAGAATAAAAGAAAATACAAAGTTATGAACATATAATTTACATGGATATACAAATCAACCTACTCATTCTTACGATATTTAACCATTAAGGTAAGAACTGCCCCCTCCCCCCCCAAACAAACATTAATTGAGTAGAAGTAAGAGTCTTACTATGCTCAAGGCACCAACACGTTCCCCATAGAGTCCCATGTTCTTGGCATAACTCTGAGCAACAAGGCATTCACCACCATCTGCAACAAACATACGAACAGGCTGTGCATCTGCATCCAGACTCCCACTAGCAAAACCCTATGACACCAGAAAGAATAATTTTAGTTCACAAGAATGGAATGGAGTTAAACTAGAATAAGCACTTGAATTATAGTGATAGGGAAATTACTTGTTGCCAATGAGGTCTAGCTCAACTAGCACCTCCTCCCCTTGCAAATGCTAGGTGGAGGGTGCAGTCATGGGATTCAAGACCCACTGGGTGCATGGGTGCATGGGAAACTTTATAATAAATAAAATGCTTGCTGCATTTGTTGCATACACAGTTACCTACCTGATAAGCACTGTCAAAAAATGGCAATAATGCTTTGGATCTCATCAGCTGCCTGATCTGCTCCCATTGCTGAATGGTTGGATCAACACCGGTGGGGTTGTGTGCACATGCATGAAGCAGCACTATAGCTCCAGATGGGGCAGAACTAAGGTCTTCTAGGAGGCCTGTTAGCCATAATAAAGTAACACATAACATGAGAAAGAGCCAAAAAATTATTACGTTCTTTGTGAGTTACATACACAAGAGAAACATAACTACTCTAATATAAACAACTTAAGTTAAGAAAGAAATATAAAATTAAAGGGAGAAGATCATAAGATAAAAACAAAATACAAGAAACATAAGGAAAAATAATTAAGAATATCACCTGATGATATTTCTAATGTACGTATATAGATCAAATCTACATGAATAGCAATATGCATCTAAGAGCATCAATTAACAACTAGTACAGTAGATAGTTCCAAACCTTGGAAGTCCAGTCCACGTGTTGCAGGATCATAGTAGCGGTATGTTTTCACAGATAGACCTGCCAGAGTGAATATTTTTGGGTGGTTTCCCCACGTTGGCAGGGGAATGTATATTGTAAGCTGCAGAAAAAGATAGGTGGCAAGGTTTATGATGTCATATAATTATCAATTTAAAACCGAAAAGACAATTCAATGAGTTTGAAATTTACTTCTTCTTTTTTTGATAAGTAATAAGAGTTAGAAATTTACTTGATGATAGTGTCTAGCCAAAAATTCACCTCCAACTCTCAAAGAGCCTGTACCAGACAAGCATTGAACAGTGGTAACCCTGTTCTCTTGAATAGCAGGGCTGTATCCATTGCCAAAAAATCAGAAGGGTAAGCAATCAGGCAAAGAACCAGCAAGAAACCTCTTAAATCGAACATCCTGATATTCCATACAATGTGTAATCAGACACTACTAGCTCTAATTTATCACATAAAACAATGGGCTAATGCACCTGTCAGCGCCAAGAATAAGCTTAGCACTCAATTTGTTGTACTCAGCAAGTCCAACAATAGGAAGATACTCCTTCACACGTGACCTGGTTATCATGTAAATTGGAATTCAGTCACTAGTTTGCACAAACTACAGGGTTAAGATCACAATGATAACCATAAACATAAATTTACCTGTCATTAACAAGCTGCTGCTCTGCTTGCCTCACTACATTCAGAACAAGAGGTTTTCCTTCCTGTTATGCCATTGATACTACTAGCTCAGAAAACAGATATAAAGACATTTCAACACAATCAAATTCCTCTTAAGCTGTTTGTGACTTTGCGTACAATCAATTAAGCCAAATTTGCAGCCAATTACACTTGGCAAATAAATAATTAATAATCTGCCTCTCACCTTCCATATCTAATTAATGGAAAAAGTTAATGAATACCTCTAAGGGCATTTCTTAGTGAACTATTTTAGGAAAGTTTTTATAGGAAAAAAAAAAAAATCAATTAATTTGTTGACAACTTTTTCTATTTCCTAAAAGAGTATTAAAACTTTTTGAGAATGGTTTATTAATAATTGTCCTAAGACCATTGATTAAGTGTGATTAAATTCCTATCACCTTAAGCTTTTAGAACAATCGGTATTCATTATAGTACTAGTTCAGGTGATCTCAAATTCAAACCCAATTTTTGGGCTATCTCTCATTTAAAAGGTTCAAAATCCCATGAGTTTTTTTTTTTTTTGAGAAACCAAAATCCCATGAGTTGGACCCCACTGATCATAGGAAAGTCTGGGCCCACATCTGAGGAGAGATGTCAAGATATTGATTAAGCGATTAAATTCACTGATTTCTATTAACTTTTTTGGACAATCGATAATTTAATATTATATAACAAATTTTCAACAAGAGTAATTGAATTGCACGTCCATGAAAAGGAAAAAAGACTCACCTCAGTTCGATAAGCACCAACGCCCAAGTTCAGCTTAATCGGGCTTGGATCTTTGTTATATGCAACGGTGACCTAATTTTCAAACAGTGATACATATAATTATTACTATTATCAATACCAATAAACAACAATAATAATATCAACCAATTAAAACTCGACAGTCAAATAATTATTATTATTTATTTTTCACTCGGATCACATAATAATATCGCTGACGCTCTGTTTGGATGCTGAGAAAAATACAGAGCAGCGAAATAAACTCGATAAATTTTTAGAGATCTCACAATCTTTTGCGTTCGTGATCAACATCCTTACACCGACAACGAACAATTTCAATCACAAAAAAAAAAAAAAAAAAAAAACGAATCACAGAGAAATCAGATTTTCTTTTTCTCTCAGTTTTCTCTGCAACCAAACAGAGGCTAGCACGTATCTACAATTACAAACATACATATACATAGATAGATAAAAAAGAGAGTAGAGAGAGAGAGAGAGAGATTACGCCGAGGATAGGATCTTCGGGAGCGCGAACGAGGTGAGCGAAGACGGAATCGGCATGGAAGGCAGAAGAGGTGGGAGAGGGAGAAACGGTGTCGTTAGGGTTCTGAGAATGAGAATCCATCACAGGCGATGAGTCTACAAAGTGTCTTGCGAGAGCTTTCAATCTCCGATCACTGGCTGAGGAAGATGAAGAAATAGTAGAAGAAAAAGCACTTTCTGTTGTTGGAGATTCAAAACCGTGGGCTTCAAGTGACGTAACCTGTTGGCGCATTTTTTTTTAAGCTTTTCCTAATACGTTATGGAATATACAAATTTCGCTGCTGCTTTTTTTCTCTTTATAAATAGCTAATTTTAGTGTTATGTGGTACGTGGCATGTGCAACTTTTTTTTTAATAGAAATGATATGTTTACAATATTTTTATAATAAATTTTAAGTGACAGGTTGTTACTGGTTATTATTATTAGGGTAAAAAACTAATCTTAGTGTTAGTTTCAAATTTGAACCAATAACAACTAACCACGTGTGATTTGGTGTAAAAATATTATAAAATTGTTATAAACGTAGTATTTTTTTTTTTTAATGAGTACTCTCTCCCTATTGCGGTATTGCCTTTTATAGCGTGTACAGGTTTTCTTGCTGCTTACGTGTCAGCGCTCTAGGCTGCTGCGTGTTCATGGAGAAATTATAGAATACTTTGATGGATCATATTATTTGTTCACAATTTCACTAAAAATTTTTACTTGTTTAAAATTACTGAGTCAGTAATTAATTTTTGTTAAAAAAATGTCGTAACTAACAATTTTAAATAAGTGACAATTTTTTTAGTAGAATGGTGGACCACATCACTAGTCCACCATGTGAATCTTATAATTTCTTGTGTTCATGCTTTTCAAAATATGTAGAGCCGTTTGGTAAGAGATTTTTAGTAACGTTATTTTAGTGTTGTAGACATACATATAAGTTAAAAAGTATTGTGAAAATACATGTTTCACAAGGAAAACTTTTATTTAAACAACAATTCCAAACGCCACCTAAAGACTCTCTCTCTTTCTTATCTTTTTTTTTTAATTAAATTTTTATAATATATAGTGGGCTAGTCTTATCTTATACTGTCTTTTTTTTTTTTTTGTTAATTAAATATGACAGTATTTTAATTTTAGTCGTCCTATTATTAAATTAATTAGATAACAATGTTTGTTTTGTTTTTGATTTGATTAGAAATATTAATACATAGAGACCACATCACTTCTTCTCGTCTCGGACCTCAAAGTCTTCCTCATCGTGCACTTAAGGCATTGCGAGGTATCATACTACTTAACTCACCTGGTGGTATAAATAAATTGTTACAAAAATATTTTTTTTTTTTTTTTGAGAAATAAAATATTCTAATTATATCTATTGATAGATTATATCTATTATTAGAGTGTGACACAAACTGTTGACACTTTTGACTTGGTTATTGGTATAGTAAGTAGTATCACTGTTATCTTCCTCTTTTTAGTTGTTTGACGTGACAAATTGACAAGTTAATTGCATACTATAGCTTGGGAATGAGACAAAAATAGTTGGATAGTGACTGTAAATAGTATTGAGGCATGACGCATGCGACTTCTTTTTCTTTTTTTTTTCTCTGGGAGAGGGATGATCTTTTATACATTATCAATTTTATATATTAGGTTTATCAATATATATATATATATATGTATTAGGGAAAAAATGACAGAATTTGTTGATGATAATGTGTAGTCACTTGATACATCATAGGCAAAATTGCTAAATAGACTGATTTTAGAAGTTTTTTTGTGAGCAAAATGTGCTTGAAACTATATCGTTAGTTAGACTGTATCCAAAAAAAAAAGTGGAAGTCGAGTTTAAGAAACTCGACTTCTGTGCAAATGCAACTCGAGTTTCTTAAACTCGACTTCCACTTTTTTTTTTTTAGTCACTGACAGGGTGCGGGCAAGAGAAAAATGGGTTGAAACTCGATTTCTTAAACTCGATTTTCAAAAACAGTCCAACTAACAAATTAGTTTCACGCGTGTGCTGTTCACCACAAAAAATTCTTAAAAAATCCAACTAGCAATTTTGCCCATACATCATACATTAAAGTTGTCTTACTCACAAGGTAAAAAAAAACAAAAATTAAAATAATCATGCATTAGGGAAAAAAATAACATAATTATTGATTGTAATGCGTTGTCGTTCACTACATTAAAGTTGTTTTTACTCACGAGGTGAAAAAAAAATCATGTATTAGGGAAAAAAAAAAACAGAATTTGTTGACAATAATGTGCATCATTCACTACATTAAAGTTGTTTTACTCATGAGGTAAAATTTAAGTATAGTTTATCAAATGCATCACTACTTTGATTTTTTTTTTTTTAATTTAATTGTCCTTATATAATACTATTGTATAACATTAATATACGTTGGAGTCTTCGACATCATTATAATCATGTGTTTGAATTTAAATGGGATAATTAATTATCATTAATACTTAACTTAGTACAAATAAACAGAATTTTTATCGTCAAATTTTACTTGACTCTTTTCTAAAAAAGAAATTTACTTGACTACTTTTTGTACAATTTACATGTACTCTAGTAAAAAAAAAAAATCAATTAGGCTATTGAGGTTTAACCATTTGGGTTTCACAATACTATTTTTTGACACGTTAATAGTTGGAGTGAGTAATTTTGAAAAAATTATCTTATAAAATGATGTTATATATGAAATTGATACATATTAAAAGAATGTGGACTCATGACTCATGACTGTGTCATGAATGAGGTCTCTTGACAAACACTTGACATTCCATAAATCAAATAAATAATTTAGCAAAAAAATAAATGGAAGATTCAGATCAGATCAGGTCAGAAGCTGTTATCCAATGATGTAGATTTTTAACGGGACCAAAGGATAAGGCGAGCCTCGAACACGTGGCACTTGCTTTCTAGTCTTGGTGGCACTTAAGTCGATGTTGAGGCAGCTTTCTGACGTTTCAGGATGCAACAATTGGAAAAAACGTCAAGAAAAATACTTGTGAGCATTAGCAAAGGCACGTCGTTCAATGATGTATTTTTAATTTTTATAAATATATTGATAATAGTATTAAGCTATTCTTAGTATAATATAAGAATTACATATTTTATGATTATTATTATTATTATATCTAAGAGTCAAAATACTCATAATTATATCATTATTATTCTCTAGAAATTAGTGATTTAGATATTAATTCTTATTATTAAAGAAAAAAAAATCACAGCATTAATTGATAGAGAAAGGCTAAGAGGAGAGAAAGGCTACTACTCACCGAACTTCATTGTCCCATTGCTCTGGTCTTTCCCGCTGCTGATATTGCTGTCCTTGGCCACGATTTGTGGTTTTTTAATAGCAACTGATATATGTAGTGTACACACAAAAACCATACCTACAAAAGCCTAATAAATGGAAATTGTAATTCTAATGTTTTGATCTATGTATAACCAATTGGAAAACACTAAAGTGACTGAATAGTAAACACGATCAATTAAAAGGATGAATGGATTAAATCTAAGTGAAAACAAACAACAAAAAATATCTAAATATACAGAGAGATTTTAGTTACTTGTTATGTGTGATTGGTGATCTTTTACAAGAGATAGAGAGGGGTTCAATTTCAAGGCTTAATGAAGAATCTTTAACGACAACAACAGGTACATATATGGAGGTCAAGAGCAATTCTAAATGGAGGAGTACAATTTATCACTGATTCCATTCAATGGTCCAAATTGTGCCTATTTATTTATTAGTTATTGTAGGAAACCATGAAACAGCGGAGGAAGCCAAGAATGGTGAGATCAACAGCAGGAACAACGAGCAGTTGTGGAAGCACAAAGTCCAGCGAGCCTCAACCTCTCTCTGTATCACTGTTGAACCCAAATTTTTCTCTCTCATTGGTTTGGGCGTCTAGCTTTGGCGATCTAGTTGCACACGAGTTTCACATGAGCTTCGTTAGTGAGTTTGAACGGCAAAACAACAAATGTATTGATTTGGAAAAAGAAATGCGGAGGAAGAAGATGATGATATGGAAGAAAAAAAAAAGTTAATGCTGTGGTTTTTTTTTTTTTCTTCCTAAATCACTAATTTCTAGGGAGTAATAATAACATTACTATGAGTGTTTTTGACCCTTAGATCTAATAGTAATCAATGGTCCATAAAATATATAACTCTTGTGAAGTTACACCATGTGTAACTTGAATCCATTTCATCTCGAAAATATTTGTTTATATGTGTTTATTCAATCTATTAAAAAAAATGTTTATTCAATATATCAATTATTGAGTTTAATTTAAAATATTAAATAAATCAAATTTAAACAAAGTAATATAGTCATGAACAAATTTATGAGAATAAGACAAGCAAAATAGGTGAGTACTAAGTGCTCTTAATTTTAAAATTATATAGCAAAATATCTATCTATCCAAAGTATTTAGAGAATGTCTGTTTTAGAACTTAATTTTATCAAAATCGAGTTATGTGTGAAACTCAATATCTTCTCTGATCTTTGGCATAACGAGACAATTGTGAGCTCCAGAGCCCAATCCCACCCAACAGCTTAATGCCCCCACTTGGGTTACAAGCCCACATCATAGAGCTCAGCGAAACTCAATATCTTCAAAATCAAGTTTTATGTGTATTTTTAAATAAAATTCGATATTAGCAATGTTGAATTTCACTTAAATTTTCAAAAACATTTAAGTGGCAAAATATATAATGTTGAGTTCCACCTGTAACTTAATTTTATCAAAACTAGATTCCAAAAACATTGGCATTTTGCTAAATACCTTGGAAAGAGGAGTATTTTGTTACATAGTTTTAAAATTAAGAGTATTCACCTATTTTGCCCGTATAAGACTTAACTAAAGTATATATTAGATTATATGTTTACATATATGAAACATTTAAAATATAGGAAATAATTCAATAGTTACAAATTACAATGAGGAAGTGAGATTTGCATCCTAGATGTTTATGTTAGATCACTAAGAAATGCTAATTGAGCTAATAAATTATAAATATACTTATATAGGTTGAGGATTGAATTGTATAAGTTTGGACTTAAGATATTAAATTATTATTTATTACTTATTGATAATATAAATAGTCAATTTTGTAATAAAATCATATATAATTATGAATAATGAAAGGTTGTTGAGTGTAATTTTATTCATATATTTAATTCACTCAAATATAATTTCAACTATAATTTAATTATTATGTACTAACTTATTTGTAAATGGGTAAACTAATTTAGACCTAGTGTTTACTATATATATATATAATTATGTTTGGTGATAAACTCGAATTCAGTTCATATTTGAAATATAATTAAATGAATAATTTGAACTTTTAACTACTTGGCTCAGTTAGCTTGTTTACAACCCTACAAATAGGCCAATAAACCAATTAATCATACGATTTTTTATATAAAATATTATATCTTACAACATCATGTCATATTTCAACTTCTAAAAAGATTACGAAGTTTTGGGAGGAAATAGGTAACTATTTTTTTTCTATAACTATCTAGTTAGTTGGTCCGGTTCGGAAACTATATTGATTAGTAGCACCTCGAGTCTTAGAAAGTCGAGTTTGACCTGGCCTAGTTCCACATGGCATCCCACATGGAACTCGAGTTTCTGAGACTCGAGGTCTATGTGGCGTCTACGTGGACCTCGAGTCTCAGAAACTCGATTTCCAAATCAAAAAAATTTGAAAATATTTCAAGTATCCAAGTCTCTCATCTACAAACCAAAATACCAAAAAAAAAAAAAATCAGATCACAGAGAGAGAGAAAGAATCTAGAAAAGATGCTGAAATACCATATATGTGTTCATCAGAAAAAAAAAAAAAAAAAAAAAAAAAAAAAAAAAAAAAAAAAAAAAAAAAAAAAAAAAAACAAGCTCCAGGCCGGCAAGCCCCAGGTCGGCGCGACTGACGCCGCAGTGCGGCCAGGGTCGCGCAGGCCGCGCGAGCCCTGGGTCGCGCAGGCCGCGCGACCGCTGCGACCCGGGCCGCGCGAGCCCTAGGTCGCGCCGACCCTGGCTGCACTGCGGCCCCGGTCGCGCCGGCCTGGAGCTTGTTTTGGGTTTTTCTTTTTCTTTTTTTTTTTTCTTCTGGCTTTCGGCTTCTTTCTTCTTCTTCGGGGTTTTTTTTTTTCTTCATGCTCTAATTTTTTTTTTCTTCATGCTCTAATTTCTTTCTGGGTGGCTGTGGTTTATATATGAGCTTAGACCTCGAGTCTCAAAAACTCGAGTTCCATGTGGGATGCCACGTGGAACTAGGCCAGGTCAAACTATAAAAATCGAGCCTCAAAGACTCAAGGTATGAGCGCACAACTCGACTTTCTGAGACTCGAGGTGCTACTAATCAATATAGTTTCCGAACCGGACCAACTAACTAGATAGTTATAGAAAAAAAAATAGTTACCTATTTCCTCCGAAGTTTTGTATCCAACCCTCTGTTTGTTTTTGGAAATACACATGTTTTAGAAAATACTTTCCCTATTTTATGATAATTGAGTAAAATGAAAAACAAGCCTAGTAGACTATTAGAGTGAAACACACTTTTACATCATTACATATTCAACATATTATTACAAATAAATTTACATCACAAAAAAAATCTAAAATAATAACTTTTCTTTCTCTAATCTCTCTACCCCTTTCTCTATCCATAGATCAACTGTTGATTGACTATTAACTTTTTTTCAAACAAAACATTTTTTTTCTCAAACTATTCAATTTTCCAGTTAATTTTATTTGTATGTTCTGAATTTGGGGTTTGTTTTCTCATTTGTGACTCCCAATAGCAGGGAAAAAAATCCCATATGGGGTAGGTTTTCTTAAATGAAAGTTTGTTGATATAATTATTTGAGATTATGATAAATTGATTATTTTTCATAAGAATCGAACAATATAATATGTTTTATGGCTCATGTTTAAAGTTACAATCAAACACAAAAAACGATTCATCTAAAAATATTTTATGTCGAACCAAATGGAGTATAAATTAAAAAATAGCCAAAAACTTCCCCCAACACCTTAATCTCATTTAATTAATTTTTTAAAACGGAAAAAAAGTTATACTAAACCAAGCCAAATTTTTAGAGAGAGAGAGAAAGGGTTTAAATTCAAATAGGTATGTACATTTTCAAACTTAGTATGCTGAGTGCTGACTCCCCCGCATGACTTCTAATACAACACAATGTTTAAAGTATACAGTATACATTAGGTGTTCTCTCAAAACATTAGGTGTCATATTATAGAATTAGAAAGTCATGCTAAAAATTGTATGCAACTCCCAAATTCCTCATTGAATTGCACAAAAGAAGCAGAGAGGTACCTGTGTACTTCCACACATAATGTACCCACCAGAAGAAATAAGGTATTTACAATTACAATGACAATGACAATCTAATAACTATCAATGATCCTTCCTTGAAATTGCATTCTAAGAAGGCCTTTAACATATGATAAAAAACTTTGGTGTGGATTTGTTCTGTAGAAAACTTCACATTTTGGACATACTTGTACTGAGACACTGAGTACAGAAGGCGAGTTAGGTGTTACAAGAAAGGAATGATTAAAATCAGATATATTCAAATAGCCACCTTGAGTCCTTGGCTCAGTGCCTATAGCCCAAAGAATAATGGCTAGCACAATAACACACAGCTGCAAAATAGGTACTACAAGTGTCAGTTTTATTTTCAAGATAGAACAACCAATTTGTGGCTAAAACACTGATTCTTTTCAGAGTAATTGACTAATTTCCCAAAAACTACATTGTAAGTTGCAAGTACCAAGATGCCAGAAAACAATAAGAAATTATTTCTGCTATTAAAATCTTGCCTAGAAAGTAATCCAAGATAATAATGGAAACCAAAACCATACCCCTAATTATTATATAAAGAAATCCTTCTATTAAAATACCCCAAAAAATAAATTTATGTAGGACAATGAAGTTTTTCTTGTCAAGACTAAACAAAATTAACAAAACTAAATCCGCAGGCAGTACCAAAAAACCAAGATGTACAAAAAAGGGTCCATTTTATAGCATTCAAATTATTTTCAAGCAAAAAATTCACTTTATGTGGGTGCAAAGTAATCAGAAAATTTTAAATTATACTGTATGCTGCAATGTCAATCTTTCTACGTTGGATTTTCTTAGAAATCAGATAAATTGTTATCATTGTTTTCTAGCTATATTGATATAGCCAATTTTGTTGATGTTATACAATCACAATCATAGAAGACAATACGTTTCTGCAATGCTGAAGGTGTGATAATATTATTTTAAGTTCATAATCTTAGATGAAGATTCAAATACCTGTGGTACCAAAATCATGATTAGAATCGAGCGGCACATCTTTATATGGAAGAACACAAAAGTCTTGAACTCGGTATGTTTCTCGTCGATGTACTTGGCAAGTTCCTGTCTCAAGAGAAGGAATGTGGACAAGTATAACATGAGAACGTATAGCTGCATCAGAAGTTTAAGACAATAATTATAAGAAAGCATACTTCTGCCCAGTCCATCTTGAAGAAAATGGTGACAAGCACAGCAACTTCTAGGAAAAGAAGCGAGCAGATGGAGACAACGTACTGAAAACTAGTCAAGGATGCCTGAATAAATCATAAGATGCACAAAAAATTTGAAGAAAATTTTGCAATAGAATTATGGAAAATGAGGCTTGGATCTGTTTGGATACCGCTTATTTTGCTGAAAACACTGTAGCAAAATAATTTTTAAATGTGTAAATAATATTGTGAGACCAATTTTTAATATTTTTTCTGAATAAAGTGGTATGGATCCTGTAAACAGTTCATATATAGTATATGAACAGTGCATAATGTCTCTTGAATAGTATAATAAGCGTGCAAAAAAAGAAAATAAAAAAGAAGGAAACGCCAGATGCAAACGCTGGCTTTTCATCCAGATCCAAACGAATACCTTATCATGAAATTATTCCCAGGTTTTAACCTCAAGCTCTCCTCCCAAGACAAAAGTCCTTAAGGAAATTATTTTTATAGTAAGAAATGAAGCCTAAAGACTAAAAAGCCAGGCCATCAAAAAAAGAAAAAAGAAGACTAAATTGCCTAAAAGAGTGCCATGCTTCAAGTTACAAGAAAATTAAAGAGGATACTATGCAAAGTGTATAATTGCTAATACAATTAGCAACCATACAACCAGAGAGAGTGCTCAGGCAGACAGCAATTCCCACGCCTAAACATGTGTATATAAACCTGATAAAGGAAAAAAAAATATTTTTTTTCTTAGATATGCAGTAAAAATTACAAAGATATGCAAATTTGCAAGAACAATATGAAAGGAAATAAGAGCCAGACATATATTTGTGAAGGAAAATTCCAATGCTTATGATTAAGTTATCATAAAAGTTGAATGTCATTGAGGAGCACTCTTTACAAATTAAATTGGAACCGTAATTGTGGTTGAATTGGTTGCGTTCTTTTGAACAAATAAAATTTTTCTGCTCTATTTACTTTACTTTTTATAAAGAAAAAGAACTTTGAACCAATTCAGGCTTTAAGTTTTGCAGAGAAACTGTGTTTTTAAGGTAGAGAAGGAAAATTTACCAGGGTCTAGGTAGAAAAGAAACAGAAGGCAGGTACGCAACCCCATCTTGCCACTTCTTGAGCAACCAAAGTGAGTATATGATCATTCCAACCCCACAAATATTCACTATCAGATTCACTGCTCTGATTGAGCTATGCAAGCAACACCTTCTACAACTCGCCATGTTCTTCGCCAGTCTTTAACGCTCAGTTTCCTCCCATTTCAAATGAGTCTGCAGCTAGCTTAACTAACTCTTAACGTCTCTTTTGAGCAAAAAATTTGCTACAGTTTGCGTAGGTGTTTGGTTGAGATAGGTGCGTGTTTTTTTACCATCTGCCACAGGTGTTTGTGTTAGAGACAGAGACGGGGGAGTAGGAACTGGGGAGTGACTACATATACATATGCCCACCTACCATTCAAAACATAGCCCCTTTTTTTTTTTTTAAGTGACATTCAAAACATAGCTAATGAGGCAATATTAGCTCCATGTGTTTTCATTTATGCTAGCTTAACTTTTTGGATAACACTGTTGTTTTCATTAAAAAAATAGACCAAACAATCTGAGTTACCAAAATCTAGACGCGTTCGATTAAGATGATTATGATTATGATTTTTAATTTTGGCTTTTATAGTCCAAGGCATGCAGTTCTTGTACTCTTATATATTTCTAAGTTTTGATTGATTCATGAAATAAAAAATGGAAAGACGTAAATTTGCTACATTAGCCTACTTTTGTTTAATGTTAATGCCGATGCCAACCAGCCATGTGAAACTTAATGATAGCAACAGCTTGTGCAATGTGCAATAATTTAAGGTGGGTCGTTTAAGTTCATTGCTATCGTGCATGTCCTTGTCTCTCAATCGCAGAATCTTTAAATTTTGTGTGGTTTAGACAAAAAGGAAAAATAATAGCCTCTCCAACGTCTTGGGAGAACCCTTTTTTTTGGTGATGTGGGGGGGGGGGGGGGGGGGTGGGGTGTGTCGGTGTAGTGTTAAATTAAAATCAAGCAAAACATCGTGTTCAAATTTATTTTATTCTTTTGCTTGGTAATACTTGTAAGTAATAATTGGTGCTTTCTTCGTAAGCAACGTTGATTGCTGATTACTTGAATTTATTAATAGACTTTGATTTATTCTTGGGTGAGGGCCGAGGGCGCTGGGTCTGTGAGTAGAGGTGGTCATTTGAATTAGAACTCAATAACAACAAATAATACCATAATTATCTGCTGGAGGATTAGGCATTGAAGAATAATATTCATAAATAAAAGTATTTTTTCTTTTTCTTTTTGTTTAATAAAAAAATTCGATTTACTTTAGTATAACTTATATAACATTATCCTCTCAAAAAATAATTATATAACATTACGTGGCATATAACTAAGGGTAGCAAAATTTGACACGACTCACAAACACGATACGACTCGATACGAAATTAGCGTGTTATGGGTTGAGACTTAGCGGGTTCGTGTCATATTCGAGTCGATGCGACTAACCCGTTTAATAAATGGGTCTAGTTAGTGTCCAATCCATGAAACCCGTTTAACCCGTTTAATTAAATGATATTTTACCAATATATTCTTCAAACCCTAGATATATAAAATTATTAGTTGTTATGGTTTATTTTCTTTAATATATAGTGATATTGAGATATTTTCTAATTTTAAATGATTATTTGTGATGCATTTATTTATTAGTTCTTAATTATATATATATATATATATATTTTATCTTTCATAATTTAGATCAATTTGGTTAATTCTAAAATTTGTATTTTTTTTCTTCATTTTGATAAAATATGATAAATGAGTTGACATGATTGACCGTTTAATAAATAAGTTGTATTAAAATTGATGAATTTTGACCCGTTTAATAAACATGTAGAATCAACCGAATACTTATTAGCTGACACTTGAATACAAATTGTCACCCCTACATATAACCACACAAATTTCAATAAAAAAAATAATATCAAAACTAATTCGATTATAGTTTTATATATTATCCAAATTAATACAAATCTTATCATTAATTAGTGGGGAGGATAGTCTCCTAGTTTACATTATACATCAATTGCATCCATTCCCACAAATACCATAAGAAACATTTGACAAATCGTTATCTTTCTCCAACTTTTTATAAGTCTATTAGATTACATTTCCTCATGTACACCAAATTCCAAAATGGTTGAAAATTAAATATTCAAACAGATCTAACTTAAACTAAAACTTTGATTAATAATCAATAGATCATGGAAACAATCGTTCAATATCAGCATCATCAATTACTGCTGATTAAGTCGCCTAACTAAGCATAGCTACAGCAATGATATTAAATTTCAGTAAGGCCCATGCAAGTGTCTTTAGGAAAGAACCTGCAACCAAACTGCAATTATTCCTTTTCATGACGCCAGGATGGCCAATTATTGTCGTTGTTGAATGCAATCCAGAAAACAAAAGCATTTGCAATCTACTAGTAATTAGACCCCACGGAAGAGATTTTTTTGGACACTTTAGAGCATTCCCATCGAGGGAAGTAAAATTTTTAGCATATACCACCTCAAAACCCAAAATTTTAACTTTTAATAACTCATTTTATAATACACCTAACATCAAAGATTCTATAATTTTTACCACTTTATTTAAATATTTTTTTTATTATTTCTTTATTCTTCAATTATATTTCTTTCTCTCTCTTCCTCTCTATCACTCTCAACCCAGCAAACTTGACATTCTCAACACAGCAAACCTATACCCACCCCATCCACTACCACCAGAAAAAAACACCAACCACCCATACCCACCTATCTGGCACCATCCCAAATCTCAAATCCACAGCACCATCTCAAAATCAACCAACTACTGCTCAAATTAGCCAACCACGACTCAACCAACTCCACCACCCAAACCCAAAACTCAACCAACAACTTGCCAAAAATCCCAACCCAACTGACTCATCTACTGTCTCAACCAATCACAACCCAGTCCACAACTCTGCTGATCGATAAAGAGAAAAGATAGAAGATTTTTGGGTTTGATTTGAGGTACAAAGAGAGAGAGACGTTTGAGGTTGAGGGAGGAGTTGGGAATCTGATCTGCAGAGGAAAGAGCACTGATTGGGAGAGAGAGAAAAAATCAATTAAAGTAGTGAGAGGAGAGAGAAAAGTCAAATAAAAAAATAATAAACGCAAATGTCATTCTCATCCATACATTGTCAAAATTGCAACGGTACTGTTCAATATTGCAAAAGTTTGATATATTTAACACATCTAATAAAGCTTCATTTTTGTGTTTGATGTGTCAAATGTGCCAAATATTTAGCATTTGGCACATTTAAGAGAGCTGCTATAGATGCTCTTAGGAGCCCCTAAGAGCATTCCCTTTGAGGATCGCATATGCTAAAAGATGCTTTTTTTTTTTTAGCATTTATAACTTAAAAACTTGCTCCATCAAAAATTGCATGTGCTAAAAAATTTGCAATATTGCTACAGTGTGCTCTCATTTTTTGAGATCTGTAGCACAATACTATTATTTTTTATTAATTTTTTTCTCTCTCTTCCGTGTTTGTCTCCTTCCCAAGTCTCTTCTCTCTCCTCCCTCACTTTTCCTCTGTCACACTATCTCACCCAAGCTTCTTCCTCTCCCTCTCACCATCTCACCCAAGTTTCTCTCTCTCTCTCTCTCTCTCTTTTTATTTTATTTTATTTTTCCTCTCTTTTCACCGGTTCTCTCTCCTTCTTCTCACCGATGGATCGTGGTGTGGTGGATTATGGATCATGGCTGAGATTTACTCCGATTTGATGGATGTTGTTGGTCTAATTTGGTGGATTGTGGCTGAGATTCAATTTGATTACTTCTCTAGAATCTCCGGTGGTGGCTAAGATCGTGGTTGAGATTTGGTCCGATTTTGGGTTTTGTGGATGCTGTTGTTTTCTGGGTTTTGTGGTGAATCTTTGTGGGTCTCCGTGGGTTTTTCTGCATTTCCTAGTTTTTTTTTTTAATTATTATTTTTTTTTTTAGTGGTGGTGGCTAGGATGGATATGGGTTTGCTAGGTTGAGATGGAAGAGTGTGATTCTGTTGGATGATAGGTTTGAGATTTGTAGTTGTGCCAATCTTCTTCTTTTTTTTTTCTTCTTTTTTTTTTTTTTTAAAGGTGGCTTTGGTGGATGTGGGGTTGTGTCGGTAGTGGCTGGTCGGTGTTGCTATTGTTGGTGGCTGTTATTGTGGCAGTGGTGGATGTGCCGGTGTTGTTGATGGTGATGATAGAGAGGAGATAATGTATTATTTTAATGTGTAGTAAATATTATTTTAATGTATAAAATTGAATAATAAAACATTTGATAAATGAGATGTAAAATGATGTGATAAAATAATAAAGTAGACTTTTGGTATGTCAAAATGATATTTTTTATAGAACATCTGCTACGGATGCTCTAAAGAATTTAACCTACCATTATAAAAACATAATAAAAGCACTATTTGGATATAAGCTAATTAGCATGCCTGCAAAACAAAATTGCTACCCTTGTTCTTAACAAGAAATTATAACGAGGTTTAAGAAATGCACCGCAACTTGAATCACATATTAAATAGCTAACCACAATCACTAATTCAAAAAGGCATGGAAATGATAAATAAGTAAAGGAAAAAAAAAAAAAAACGTTGTCTAGTATAAGAATCGAAAAGAACAAAGGCATGACCACAGGGGCCAAGACTAGAAGGTGATGGGCAACTCATTCCAGCTTTATCCTGTCCACATCATTGATCACCCCTTCAAGCTGTTACCAAAGAAAACATGGAAGATCACTTTAAACAAATAATAATAATTATAATAATAAAATTTCTAGACATTGGAGTGACAGAAAATAGCTTCACAGCAACAGAACATGCATACCTTGACAATCTGTCTCAAGAAGTAGTCCCCATATCTCTTAGCTGGTCTAGATTCGACAACATGAATCATGTCCTGCAGCAATATAAAAAGATGACTACCAGCACTCTTAAATGATCCTCTTCTAAACATTTCAATTGTTCAACAACCTAGTCATGTTTGGCTTTAAAACTTCATGTATGTTTAGCTTATTTATTACTTATATCTTAGCTACATAGACTGAAGTAATCCAAGTCTTATTTTACTGAACATCAATATACATGAGAGATATAACAAAAGAACATTAAATAGGCAGGGCCACTGAGCAAGAGAAGGCAAGGTCACAGTCACCAATAGTTTCCAGAGACTTGAAGTACCATTTTATTATTCAACAAACATGTTAGTACTACTTGTAATCCATATAAGAGTTGAAAATGCATGCGTCGACACAAAGTAAGGGATAAGGGCATGACTTCAGCTGACCATATTGCATTAAGTTAGGCTATGAAATTTCATATTTATTTTGCAAAAACTCCATCAACAAGAGCTCAAAATTGTCTTTAAATTCAACCATATGATATACTCTATTTTGCAGTTGAACTATTTCTAACCCATACAAGTTTCCCAAGGACCAAAAACAAAAAAAGGAAATAAAATAACTGAAGAAGACAAACTGGCATACATCGTCAATGTAGAAATCCAAATCAGCATTGGATATAATTTTTCCATCACCATCAACAGCATGTGTCTTATGCTTGTATGTCATCAAGATAGTCCTGTAAGGCAAAGCAGGAAAATGCTCAAGATACCATTTTCACATGTTATCACACAAAGTAATAGGCATAAAGCCAAAACCGTGTTTCTCATGAAATACCTCAACGTGGGTTCATCAACTTCCATATAGTTTGCAAGCTTCCCAAGAGAGATGGTTGAATATACTTTCAAGAAGGTCCTGACGCCTGATAATAACTGTTGTTGCTTCACCTCATAAAGGAATAGTTTCAACTGAAGCCTATAGGCATCCTGCAATAAATAAATGCAGTCGGTAAAATAAGAGAGAGAGCAAACATGCGACCAAACATATAGAGTAAGTTAAATAACCCAACCAAAGTATGGAAAAATTGAGGATCATAACCATCTCCAAAAAATTAGTGAGATATTAACATTAAAAAAAAAAAAAAATTGAAGAGGGCAGACAGTACGCTTCCACAAAGTGATGGTGAAACCATGGAAGCCCCAAGAACATAATTGGAGGAGCCCGTACCTTGTTCAGAATGTCTAAAGTTACACTCATGGGGAATTATTAATGCTCACATGATAATATTTCTAAACAAGTCATTTCACATATATTTAAGGACCAACCAGTTGATGTTTCTGAAGAATCAACAACAACCAAGCCTTAGTCCCAACGAATCTAGCACCTAATATTAGTTTGCAAATTACTGAATACTGTTAATGATGAATAGAATACTTATCCAAAAAAAAAAAAAATGATGTATATAATACTTAAACCATATAAAATTAGTTTTCATGAGAAATCTCTAGACTGGCTATTTTTCTTTCCCCCAATATCCCCTTTTTGGCTTTAAAGTTACACTATCTAAAACAAAGTGGTTCATTTAGCCAATGAGAAAAGAATATCTTTGCTTCTAATCTCAAAAAGCATTCTGCCAAAGACATCTGGTAGGGAAAAAAGCCTAAAGAAGATGCGCACTTAAGTCCAAATCCTTTCCAAGCATATAGGCTCCAAAATCAAAGGGCAGGTAAATACCTGGTTGTAATTTACAAGAGGCTCCTCAAAACTTGGAGCCGAGGGGGTAATGAACTTAGGGCATGCGTATGAGAAGAGCTCATCATAAATAGCAAATGCCTCATCATCATATCTTTGCATTCTGATCATCTTTTCACCATACTTCTCCCGTAACTGAGAGTTCACAGTTTCCTCAACAAGCTTCACTTGGGGACAAAGTGAAAGGCAAATAGCCAGCAAGGCATACATCTGCTCATTCTTCTTTAGTATTTGCTCATACTGTGGAGACTTCTGATGATATTGCTTGGTCTTGTAAATGTACAAAAGAATCTTATTGAATTCACGAATTGCCTCCACATACCTGAAAGATACATAACAGTAGACATTGATATCAAAAAGCAGGGAATTGTAGTTTTATAGTAGTTTTATAACAAACAGAACAATTTAAATGAAAGTAGTTTTGTTGTCTACCCAAACTTAAAGAGACTCCTTTACTCTCAGAATTTCATACAGTTTTGTCAATCTTGGTGTTAATGTATTGTCAACAAAACAATCTAAGAACTAAAGTATCACCATATTTGTCTCATGTCTTATCCATGTCCCACTCCCCTGTTAATCTTGGTGCTTCCTAGGTTTCTTCTACCAATACAGACTCCCTAAAAAAAAATTCAATGTCTACTATTAGAGTTTCCAACATCTGAATTTTGATTTCACAATCATAAATAATCATACTTTCCATAAGGTTTTTTTTTTTTTTTTTTTTGAATTTTGCTTCATGCTTGCACCTCTAAACTCTGCTGAGAAGGCAAAATTCTAAATCATTGTTAGGACCAATACTTTTGAATTGGGGAAGTAACGACAACCATCCACAACTTATATATTAGAAGACACTAGTCGGAATCCAAAAGTTTACTTTAATTACTAAATAATCAATAAAAAATGGGAGTAAAATAACAAAGCTAAGAGAATGGATACAGAAATCGCTCAAGATAGTAGATAACACTGCATCTTTAGAAAAGCAATAACAGCAAACATTCAAAAGGTGTTAAAATAGCTATAAATGAAAAGATAAAACAGCAAAATGGGTAAACATACCTCCGCAACATTAAATTGGCAAACCCGTAATGATATATGGTGGTAATGTGGCTTCCTATCACACTTGTATAAACGCCTTGTTGACTAATGTCAATAGGCTGTAAACACTTTAAACCAGTGTGATAATCACCTAAAAGGCAATGAACCCTCAGCAATCCCACCATGCTGAAATAGCCCAATACCTTTAAGACATTACTCCCTCCATTGTAATCATATCCATCTGTCGAAGTAAATTGTTCCAAACCCTCTTTCTCCTGCTCAAGAATCTGAACAATCATGGACTTCTCCACAAGTGCTTGCAAGAAGTTGAGCACACCATACACATTCCAAGCCTGCATTAAAAACACCAAGATCCAAATTTCAATCCATGGATTATGGGAAGAGATCAGAAGAGGAAGTACCAGTTGAGCTATAGCACACTGGTAATCCCCTATAGTTTCAAATGTAACAAATTAAACCCTTACCATATTTTAAATCCTAAACATAATGTCGTTCGACTTAAATGGGTGGAGGTTTAATTTGTAAATTTTGAAACCTAGGGTTTAATTTGTTACTTTTAAAAACTTTGTCACTATTGAAAACTATAAGGTTTAATTTGCTTTGTGCGAGTGAAGCCCAGATGGGCGATTGAACTGTTGGGATGTTGGCAAGGTATGGCAAGCATTGCCCTTGTGTGTCATGTGGAAATAGCATATTTTGCAGACATTGTTTGATTGGATACATGCTCTAGAAAGCACCCCCACCATTTCTTTTGTTGATTTTATTGACCATCTCTTTCCTTTTGAGTTGTATTCTTTGAAAAGGGTCCAGTACATGGTTTTTTTTCTCTCTTTTTCTTCTTTGCTGTTTGTACATATTTTTCTGGCTACTTCATTTTTCTAATGAAGTAGTCTTCTCTTAATACAAGTTTTCTTACCTATCAAAAAAAAAAAGGGGGGGGGGGGGGGGGGGGGAGGGGGGGGGGGGCGCCTAATACCTAGGAAGAATGAACACTTCATTTAGGGTGCCATACTTGTGTTGTACCAGCCGTTTCATGTTATAATTTTTCAGAGATTGCATGTGTTGCTGTGTCTAACTGTACCCGTGTCCATGCTTTCTAGACTAATACACATCCATTTTGTGTCTTTCCCTTTCTTTTTCCTAATAATTTTTTTTACTTATAAAAAAAATAAGTTCAAAAAGAGTAATGCTATATACACAACAATTTTCACATCAGCTGAGTTGACAAGTTCTAACTGGTTCTTATCAGCCCAAACTAACATTACTTTTTTAACTACCAATAACAACTTTTAACATCGACAGTTGTGAAATTTTTTTGCAACATTAGACTTATTGATGCCAAAATTTTAATATCTTAAAACTCACCACAGTTGTTCCAAACAATTAACTACAACGCAATTTGAAACTATATCAATTCAATTTATGCAATCAAATTCGCCAACCGAGTAATCCATTCTCATAAAGCAATATAGAAACAAAAGAAGAAGAAGAAGAAGAAGAAGAAGAAGATGAAATGACCTGATCGAATTGAGTGAGAAGCGCAATCTCCTGTTCAGTCTTGTTCTTCATCTTAGCTCTATACTGACAGAAGCTCTGAAACTGGTACACAAACTCATCCACCATATCCCAAAGCCACTGATTCGGCAGCTGCATGTTCACAACACCGTGAAGCACAACCTGAAACAAGCTACAGTAATTGTCCCAAGAATCGATCCTCTGCTTCAGCGTAGGTGAAAGTCTCGCGTACAGGTGCCGGAACCACATCTCCCGGTAGAGGAGGCAGAACACGTGGTCGTTGTCGACGTAGTGAGCGACGGCGTCCACCGAGGGCCACGGCGTGTCCTTGAAGAGTCGCTCGGAGAGTGTCTGGAACGAGGTCTCGTACATCTGGTGGATCTCGTACACGTTTTTCTCTCGGATGTGACGGTACAGGTGAACCACGAAGGATTTGACGGAGTCGGGTACGAAATTCGGGTCGTACCCGAGTGCATCGGAGGAGGCTGGTGGTGGTGGAGCCGCCGAGTTGGGTGGTGCATCGTCGTGATCGAAGTTCGCCATTTTTGGGTTAGCAGAGTGTTTGAGGCTGAGAGAAGAGGAAGAGAGAGTGAGAAGAGAGAGAGGTTAGGGTTTATGCGTTACTGTGGGGGGAGAGAGAGAGAAACGGATCTATCGTTATTGATATTTGGGTTTTTGGATGATTTTGGACTTTTGGTTATTGTGAATATGTGAGAGACCCAAATACCCAAAATCCAATATGTTGGCCCTAACTGTATAATAGCCTCATAGGTTATAGCACAGCCTGCCTGATGGGCCCTTTTTTGTTTTGATAATTCTTGGCTCGAGAAGGAGGTGTTGTATGCTGTACCCGGCATATATGCCGGGTATATGCCGGGTACAGCATATAAAAACTGCTCGAGAAGAGGGAATTTGATTCATTTGAACTTATGACCTCGTTGGAAATTTCAAGAAATGTCAATTGAGTTAAAAAAATCTTGGCATACTCTATAGACTGTTAATTTTTGAGATGAATCCATCTTCAATAGTAAATTATCATGTGTTTCACATTAACAATTTAGCATAGTAATTAAATCGAGACTGACCCAACCGGTCAAATTAATGAATTAGTAATTAGTAAATGTATTTGGATTACTTATGTACTCTAAATTAGTTATTTTTTTGATAGTTAATTTTTTTAAAATAAATAGTTTTAAGAGTTTGGCTTGGATTTGGTGTCCTGTACACTGGACTTGATAGGATGCTATCACATGGCAGCATTCTATTGGGTCAATGCACAGGACGCATGAGACATAAGCCTTTCTCCCCCGTTTAGAATGCAACTCTTAATTTATATAATGATCATAAAGAAACATATACAATTTTAAAATCATTTTCATTATTTTCAATTCAAATATTTTATTTTTGCATTTTATTTTCTTTACATTAATTATTTTTACTTTTACTTCTACAAACATCCTAGTATATATTTAACTTTTGTTTCATTACTGGTCAAAGTCTCGTAAGCACCAATCCATTCACATGCAGCAATTTCCACGGCCTAATCGCGTGGAACAATTCTATGTTTGTAGGCTGCTTGGCTGGGAAGGCGACTCAAGATATGTTGGAAGTTGAAACCTTTCAAGCTTGTCCTTGCTGGACTCCTTGCCAAAGTGGCAAAGCAATCATTTCACAGTGTCATTTCCTTTTAGATAGATTCTAAGAATAGTTATTAGACTTGCAATTTGAAACCAATTCACTCCCATATTTTGCTTAAGAATAGCATCGCTTTTTTCTTTCCCCAATCTTCTAGACTTATAAATGCTGATAAATAGCTCAGCATATTCAAATCTTAAGAGAAAAACAATTAGAAAGAATATTTAATTGAAAAAAGGCATCCATTTCTGTAGCCAGGTTTTAGAACATTGTGCACACACGCACAAGACATCAGCTGGAACCAACTAAAAATTATGACCACTCATGACCACAGCCAGATTAAAGTAAGCACAACACCAGTCTCATAACTAGTAACTTGTGGTAGACTGGTAGTGCATATTGACAGACATATTAAAATATGCACAGCCCCGTGCTCAAACAAGGGATCTGCACCAACAGGTGCACCATCTGCCCACCATGTTTAGTCAGAAGCAGAAATTTCTCACATCCATTAGTAATTATCAGTCATCAAAGAATTCCCAGAACTAGATACAAAACCCAGCAAGGGTATAACAAATGCTTCCATTTCCGTGACTCAGGCTTCCCGACTCATCCCCCAACCCCCTTTTTTTCCTCTTCTTCCCTCTCCAAGTAGTTAATTATTCACAAGCTATAAAGATTACCTAAGAATAAGATGACGGAACCAACACCTTATACAGTGTACATCATCCCAATCCAATTTAGCATTAACTCGTGTTATAATGACATCAGTGGGACCATCACAAAGCTCATGCATTCAATAAACAACACTGAACTCCTCTCCCCATGCTTCAGTCATAAGTTGCTTGCAAGGAAGATGTCTAGCTCTGAACACCTAGTTTAAAGATCACGTTCTTTGCCTGTTAGAATTAGTATGAATAATATGAGGCACTTCCTGATAACTCTCAGATTCATCTTCTTCATCAGAGGATAGGAGGGATGACCCCATCCATGCCTTAAACCCTTCATTAAGACGCCTTTCCACCTCTGGTGTGACGTCCAAGGGATGTGCTTCCAACATTTCCAGCCCAAGGTTTCGACCACCAGAGTCTCTCTCATCAAGAGAAACTGCTGCTTTCCTTTTTAGGAAAAATGCAGTTCCCCCATAAAGAATAACCAGCCCCCATGATGAGATCTCATAGCACCAAAACAGGGGCTCAGCACAGCTGTTCCCTAAAGTGAGGAGGGTTGATCCAAGAAATAATGCAAGAAGACCAAAGATGATGGCAAAGACAACATTCAGCACAGATAAACAACGAACCCCACCTGTAGATTACAAGGAAGCTTAAAATCCATTTATTTGAAGTTGTCAGTCAACACCCAAACAACCAAACAGTAATTCACTTAAACAAAATTGCGATCAAGTACCTTATATTCCTGGCCAAAAAGGTGTTAATTATTCATATGAATCGGCCTCAAATCAATAAAGTTGTATCCATACTACCTAGAAGCTATAAGGCTCCAACCTTTCTTTCTTCAGTCTTGTTGGCAAACAAAGGAAGCATAATACGGCTATCTTAGGGAGAATATATCATCATAAACCAAAATTTTGCAGGCTAAATTGAGAATAAATTCACCTTTGTTTTTGTTTTTGTTATTGTTTTATTTTATTTTATAAATATGAATTCAATTAGTTAAAATCTGAGCATTAGAGATGAGAAAAACACCAATGATTCAAAGAAGAGAGCATTGAAACGCCCAAATATTATGTCCAGCTATTTCTAAAATACAACAGAACGTGCTCACTCCTGATCTATTTTGTAAATAATTATTTGTTTGATGTGTTCAAGAATTGAAGAAAGAGAGAGAGAGAGAGCAGGGGGTGTTACTTAGCCAAACATTCAGCAGGAAAGAACAATACCACATATACCAAGTACCAACTAAATTTTCATTTACACATGAGAAAAAAGCCAGTCACAGAGAGGAAAAGAGAGAGCATACCTCTTTTTGAAGCACAGTAATTATTCTCAACTACTTTTAAGCACCCATGTCTTGTTGGAGCAGAATAAGCAACAGTGATTCCTGTGGCAAAACTAAAACTATGAGAAATGAAAATCATCAGGCTTAAAAAAAAAAGTAGTAGATTACCTAGTTATAATTACAAATAAACAATGTAGAACCTATGTGAGAAATTTTCCAATGAAACAACATCCCTCAGATTTGATCCCAGAGCAACTAAATATCAATGCAGTCCATGAGTTTTCCATATAATAGTGAACAATTGAAGGATCAGAGCTTATATACAAGAGGCCAGAAAATATTGCCAGGTTCTTTCGGTAAACAACAATGCTGCAAATAATACAATCCAATTGATAAATACATAGAGTACACAACAAAGGGAGTTTGGTCCTTCATCCTTGTCACATATATCAGTTTACACGCAGTGCAGTATCTTCAAATGCTTCAATGCTCAATTTTGCAAACCCAATATCTAAAAGATCCTACATTAGATAAAACAAGTAACAAAAGTTTATAAATTTAGATAAAAATTCTAGGTCTCTGGTCAGAACCCTATGCCTCAGACATGATGGGAGAAGATAAAGATATAATTTCATAACAAGAAGTTTGGAGAACTTTCGTACTTTCTTAACTTAGCACAGAAGAAGAGAGAAAAAGGGTTTGCATAAGGCAATTATAGAGTTTCCAATTAGACTCCATGCATCTCACTGTATACATATTTCAGATCGGATTCCCATTCAAGTAAGTATGCTTTATGCTTAGGATGTTGCAAAGACAGCATATCCCCATGCTACAGCATGCAAATCAACTACTTAAGAATCCAAATTAAATAGTTGACGATATTAAGTCCGAATACTTAATTATTAACTTTTTCATTTAAATTTTCCGCACACAAAATGCCCTATAAATCAAATTATACAGAAAATGACTAAAATTAGGAATCAAACAAAATATTCATTATTAACCTTTTCATTTACATTTTTTTTCCACACACAAGATGCCCTATTAATTAAATTATACATGCAATGACTATTTTTTGGAATCAATATCAAGTTTAGAAAGACAGTGAATCCTCAGAATTTGATAATCTTATAAGCTCCTAAATAATAAAGGTCGCACCCAGTGCACAAAGCTCCCCAAATACTATAAGAGCAAATACCAAATAACCCTGCATTCCATTTCCCATATATTCCAAATCTGCAGCTACATCTGAAATACACACTACTTTCCAAAAACTTAGCATTGACATGAAACAGAGGAAAGCAGCCATAAGCAACAAAAAATTTTATTCTTTATACAGCTTTTGTTTTTTCTTCTTTTGATAAGAAGCAAATCACCTATAATCTTTTTCTACTCACACACCAAACCAACACAAAGAACTGAAAACTGAAAAACCCAATTCACATATCGAAAAACCGAAACAAATGAGACAACAAAAGTCCGCAAATTTTTGCTTACCCGCAACAAGATAGGCAAGCGAGACAAAGAAAATGAAGATCGAAGGAAGGAACACAACCATCCAGTAATAATCCACAGTTTCCTGATCCGTAAGAAAAAAAGCACCCGGAAAATGCTCGATATAGCCTCGGCCTTTAGCGTTGAAAGGCAGAGGCTGAAGCCTCTCGTCGCTACAAAACGGTCTCTTTCCATTGCTACCAGGGAACACGATGTTCAAGCTGATAACCGTACTTACAATCACCGTGACCGAAACAAGCGCCATGAGAGTCACCACAAGAGGTCTCTGAAGCTTTCCCCAAGCTTTCTCTTCGTCCCTGAGGCTCTCGTACTCGTGCTTCGGCATGAACGCTTGGCGAAGAGCGTCGCCGATTATCGCCATCGGAGCCAAACCAAAACAAAAACCCTAATTGAAAAGGCTCGAGTTTGGGGATTTGAGAAAAATCAATTTTGAGGAACCCTAATTGGAAGATTTGGAGACCTAGGCTTCAAAATTAGGATCTGTTTGATATAAATAGTAATGAATGAAAAACAAAAGATAGATAGACATTGTGTCGTACCTTTCAGATCTTGGAGAGCAACATTTTCACGCATGTTTTGTGCTTTTTTTTTTTTTTTTTTTAAGAGATTTTTGGCGGGTGTTCTCGTGTGGTGACGTGTACAGTGACTCGAACTCTAGTATTTTATTTTTTTTGATAACACGAACTCTAGTATTGATTCGTAACAGGATGAGCTAATACGAGGAACCGACACTTGGGACCAATCTGTTTCGTTTTAAAATTAACGTTCAGTTTAATTTTGTATATTTTGATTGATTTTAATCCCCTGATTAACTTTTACTTTTATTCAGTATTGTGTTTCTATTAATTCGGTCATAGTTTGTTGTAACGGCTAGAAATAAACTAAGTTGTTCAACAATTTGAGTTTGACTCGGAAAAAGTACTTGTTTATGTTTATTGAAAGTTTTTAGGCTCGAGTGTTAAAATACTAGTTTCGACTTTCAAATAAATATTTGTAATTCATTGATAATAAAAATAATTCATATAATTTAGTTAGTAAATTTTAGTATAGATTTGAAAATTAGAGCCTTTCTTGCCCTCTCGTGGAATTAGGCAAAGAGACCCGATGTCTCCTTATCTCTTTATCTTATGTATGGAGATGTTGAGTGTTCTTATTTGGGAAAAATGTGAGGCTAAGCTTTGGGACCCAGTTAAAGCCTCAAGAAATGGCCCGGCTTTTTCTCACTTGTTCTTCGCGGACGATCTAGTTTTTTTTGTCAAAGCTGACTCTAAGAACTGCTGCCATATTAGAGAAGCACTTGACTCCTTTTGCGAACTGTCTGGGCAGAAAGTAAGTCTACACAAGTCTAAGGTTTACTTCTCCCCAAATGTCAGTCAAGAATCTAGGGCCGAATTTTGTGAGGTCTTGGGTTTTAGCTCTACGCCTAACTTAGGGAAGTACTTGGGTTTCCCCTTAAAGCATCCGGGTTCTTCTTCTCGTGATTTCAATTTCATTATTGAAAGGGTCCAGGCTAAACTACAAGGTTGGAAAGCCAACATGCTGTCAATGGCCGGGAGAGTCATATTGTCTCAATCAGTCATTTCGACTATCCCCTCTTATGTTATGCAAGGCTGTGTCTTACCAAGTAGGGTACTCAACCACCTTGATAAAATCAATAGAGACTTCTTATAGGGTGCAAGTGAAGTGGGGAAAAAAATGCACTTGGTGAGCTGGTCTAAGATTGCTAAACCTAAGGATCGAGGTGGCTTGGGTGTTCAGGATGCCAAAGGAAGGAACCTTACTCTTGCAGCCAAACTGTACTGGAGAATGAATAGGTGCAAGGATGCGGGCTGGGCTAAAGTCCTTCACAAGAAGTATCAGTGTAGGAGGCAGACCAAGAGTAGCAGGCAGTCCCGTGTGTGGGCTGCTGTGGAAAAGGGCAAGGTTATTTGCGACCAAGGAGCCAAATGGACTATTGGTAGCCATAGTAGTCTCAGATTCTGGCATGATAAATGGCTTAATATAGGTACTTTGAGATCCTTAGTTGAAGGTCCCCTGACCAGTGGTGAGGACAACTTAATGATCAAGGATGTTACTGCAAATGGTAGTTGGGATCTGCATTTGCTCTCTGTCCCGCTTAGTCCTTTTATCTTGAATGCTATTCAGGCAACCACGCTTAGAAGAGTCTCGGTGAAGGAGGACCAACTGAGTTGGATTTCGAGCACCAATGGTGATTTTAATTCTAGAAATGCCTATCTGTTGGCTAGTGGAGAAGACCTGACTGCTAGTGTCTTTTTCGGGAAGTGGGTTTGGAAGGTCAAGACTCTGCCTAAAATCCAAGTTTTTCTTTGGAAATGCCTCCATAATAGCCTTCCTGTAAAAAGCATCCTTGCGCATAGAGGCATTGTGGGGTTAGGAGGTTGTGTTTTTTGCTCAGACAATGATGAAAGTATTCTGCATGTGTTAAGGGAGTGCCCAGTTGCACAGGAGTTTTGGCGCGTGGCTGGGTGCCCTCCTCAAGTTCAAGCTTCTTTCTCTGGTGGTCTCGTGGATTGGCTTCAGGTGAATGCCCATAGCCCACTTCGGGCTGTTCACAAGGACTATCCGTGGAAGTGTTTTTTTCTATTTGGGGTCTGGAATCTCTGGCTGCAACGCAACCGCAAGGCCTTTAAACAGCAAGAAGCTAGCCTCAATCTTCTTCAGGCGGTGGAGATGCAAGTTAGAGAGTTCTTTTACTGTGTGGCTAACCAGGATGAGATAAGGAACAAGGAAATCTTGCATGTTAGGTGGTCCAAACCAGGTGATGGGTGGCTCAAGCTGAATACGGATGGTTCCTTTGGGGGTGAAGGTGTCAATTCCGGATGTGGGGGTCTCATTAGGGACAGTAATGGGTTGTGGATTAGGGGTTTTGCAAAAACTGTGGTGGTTAATTCGAGTCTTGCTTCTGAGATGTGGGCGTTGAGGGAGGGGCTCACCCTCTGTTTGGACTTGCAGCCACAGGCAATGGAGATCAAACTTGATGCAACAGCAGCAATTTCCTTTCTCTCTGGGAATAGCAATACTAATGGGGACCTCTCTGGCCTTGTTGATGATTGCAGGGACCTGTTGCTGCAGTTGCCTCAAGTTAGGATGCTGCACTGCTACCGCGAGGCCAACTCTTGCGCTGACGCCTTGGCACGTTTGGGAGCTGCTGGCGATGGTGGAGATAGTTATTTTGTTACCCCTCCCCATAGTGTTATCCCCCTTTTAAATTTTGATTTTATGGGCAAGCACCGAAGTAGGCTTGGCTCCCCTGTTTGTGAAACTTCTGTTGTTTATTAATGAAATTGCTCCCCCTTTACCAAAAAAAAAAAAAAAGAAAGAGTACAAAATTATTAATCATTGTGCTTATTATATATAAGAAAAATAATTATTTGATTAAGTGTTTATTTGGATAGAACTTATTTTGCTGAAACTGAAAACTGAAAATTGAAAATATTGTAACAAAATAATTTTTAAATGTATGAATAGTGCATTGGGACTCATTTTTAATAACAAAATTGTTGAAAAATGAAATTTGTGGGTCCGTGAATAGTGCACGGATGCACTGTTCACATAAAAAAGTCAACAAGTGCAACTAAAAAAAAAGCCTGAAATGCGCTAAAAGCAAAACGTGGACGCAATAAGCCGAATCCAAACCCCACCTAAGTAATTCATAAACAAACTTGAACTTGTTTAACAAGAAAATGAATCAAACTTGAACATATAATATAGTTTGATGTTGAGTTCAAGCTTGATTTGTGTGTGAAACAATATTAAATTAATAATCATGAACTTTGAATACTTGTTTATAGTCCTACTAATACTAAGACCACGTCCACATCCACATGGTGACCGCACTACTTACTACAAAGTGCCACTTACTACAAAGTGCCTCCTACCACCCCCACGTGTTGGACCAAAGCTTAGGAAATAGGTTGTATTATTAATAATCATGAACTTTGAATACTTGTTTATAGTCCTACTAATACTAAGACCACGTCCACATCCACATGGTGACCGCACTACTTACTACAAAGTGCCACTTACTACAAAGTGCCTCCTACCACCCCCACGTGTTGGACCAAAGCTTAGGAAATAGGTTGTATTATCCTCTCTGGCTCCAATTTGGCGGCAATGAATTTTTGTTCATTCCACCACCATGTTCTATTACAATCTTTAGTGTAGTCTATCTCTTAAATATTCACCCTGCAGCAGGGACGGATGCAAGATTTCAAGCTAGGCGGGCCAGAGATAAGCAAAAAAAAAAAAAAAAAAATTCAAACACACATCCATATAGTCACTGGCGGAGCCAGGAAATTTTCTTAGGAGGAGCAAGTTAGTTATGCCTACATTGTGTTAATAGGTTAAGCCTACATTGGCTCAAAATGCAAAAAACTCAAGTTAATTTGGCCCAAATTATGGCCAAAATTAAATTACTTTATTTCACAAACTAACTTTAAGTAAACTTGTGCCTACATTTTTTTCACTGTACTAAATTATTTGTGCTTAGGTTAATAGGTTTGCACTTACCTTTTTACATTTTAGAGCTTTTCTAAGAAGTTACATCTAATGTTTCAGCATTTAGGATAAAAAATTGATTAATAGGTATGAAATTTTGAAGATTTATACAATAATTTTTGTTAAAAAAAAGTGTGAACAATGAGGTGCAAATTACTATTTAAGTGCAATTAGATCAAATCAAACAATTAAAAAATTATTTGTCCTCCTACTATTATCAGATATAAATAGATAATATAATATTCTAATATAAACCACATTATTATATATTATATTATTATTATTATTATTATAGATTTAGACAATTTTTTTTTTTTAAGGTTTTCATGGGCTGGCTAGCTGAGGGGCCTGAGCTAAAAACCAAGGGAGGCCCAAGCTAAAAACCAAGGGGCCCAAACCTGTTTTTTTAAAATTTTATATACTAAATTTTTTTTTTTTTTGGACCCAGGGGGGGCCCGGGCCCCCTTTGCCCTGCACCTGGGTCCGTCCCTGCCCTGCAGTATCAAACATATCTTTTATCCTTACTTATTTTTATATAATTTTCACTATCAAATTTACATTAGCTATTTTCATATGATGATACCTTATATGCATTGTAGACTAGACTTGCTAGGCAAGATGAAATTCTCTTGTTTGGTGATAGAAAGTTCTCGTTCTTAATCTAAATTATTGTGGGTTAAATATAATCATGATTTTGAAACTCAGACCGTTCAAAGAATTGAAAAAGAGAGAAGTTAAAGGTTTTAGAGGTTGGACCGAGATTGGATCGTGATGATGTCATAATGAATTAATAATTAACTAAAATATAAATAAATGAAATAAATTTAAAAAAACTGAGCAACATTGATGTAGGGATAAAGGCTCAAATTTGTATATTGAGCATTGGGCCTTATCTGGGAACGTTGGCGTGTCCGAGGAGAGGTAAGTAATTGAGAGAGATTCCAAGTTTAAAGTCTCACAAAGAAGGAACAGACGAAGAACGGTCCGATGAGTAAATCCTCCTTGGACACGAAAAATACAGTTCGAATCTATAGTCCAGCAACCTAGGTGACATATCAGGAGGTTTACACTATGAAGATAAGCTTCAAGCATGTATTGGAGTGATAAGAACTCATAAATATCTAAAGGAAAAGTTGCTACCACCACATTAAATGCATTGCAGCTACTTTTCTAGCCGCATTTATGTGGAGAAGACCCCTGAACAGTGCAGTCTCCGCTACTACTACTCACAAAAAGTCAAAGAAGGCGTCTGATGAGACAGACACTCAAATGAAAGTTTAGATGATTGACAAGTGTAGGATCAGGATGGCTTGAAATGAACTATATAATGTGAGAGACCTTCCACGAGAGGGGGATTGAAGAAAAAAGAGAAAAGAAACACTGTAGTAATCAAAGTTTTATTTATAAACAGCTATATTGATTTATACTCCGAATGATCTCCTTGGACAGTGAATTTATTCAATCCAATGAGTCTTGTTCTTGCTTGATCATCTTCTAAATCCATACTAGTCATTATTAACTTCATTAAGGCCAAGGTCTTTAACCCATTCTCTACAAATTTATTATATTGGGCTCATTGGGCCATCTCTCAATTCTTCTTTGGGCTCAGGCCCTAAATTGTGACCCTACAATTGATTTAAAAAAAAAATTATATCTAAGCAAAATAAAATTATTCTCCAAAAATTATAAGAAAATTTATAAAAATAATAAAGAATAAAAAAACATTAAAAGTTATATTTGATTGTTTAAGAATAAAACTATGAAATATGAATATATTTGAAGGATTTTAATTATAATTATTTCAATATATTACTCCTTTTGAGATGGCTCATAAAAATAAATGATATGATAAAATATTATTAACATTGATTATAATATAAATATATAGTAATGAAAGTTTAAATTATTTTTTTTTAATTTTTTTGTTATGGATGTGTTTTAGGTGGCTAAATTTTAGGATTGAAGATAAGTAGATAACTCCCATCAATAAATCAGAATTTTCTCTTAAAAAAATATAATAAATAGTTGAGGAAAGATGTGTAAATAAAAGTTTGGATAAATGAAACATTTAAAAATGAATATACTTCACTAAAAATAAAAAATAAAAGTTTAGATATGCCCACAAATTTGGGACTGAATTCAGTACTGATAATATAAAAAATATATATATGGATTTTAACTTAGCATTAATGATGTGGGGGGAAAAGGCCTAGTTTAATGTAGTGGGCCTAGAACCCCATGCGAAGATTACTGTGCGTCCGAAGAGAAGGAGAGGTAAGGGCAAGGCCCATCTGGAAGAAGGACCCCCAGAAAGAAAAGTGATTACAATCCGAAGAGATCGCCTTCTGTCCGAAGAGATTATATTCCTCTGACGTGAATAGTATGGATCAATTGAACGTATAAAAGGTCAAAATGATCTTCCGAAGACTTCTCCTGATTAAGATAAGCTCTGAGTATACTTGGAGACGATAAGGATGAAAAAATATCTAAAGAGAAAGCTGCTACCACCGTATTTAATGCTCTGCAGCAACTTTTTTGGCCGCATTTATGTGGAGAAGACCCCTGAACAGTGTAACCTCACCTACCGCCACTCACACAAAGCTAAAAGAAATGCTTGACATGACATATACTCAAGTAGGCACACGGATGAGGTACAAGTGGACGATGGAGATGAGGAGAAGAGAGGATATATAAAGGAAGGAGGCTCCTGAGAAAAGGGGGGAAGAAAAAGGAAAAAGAAAATCTTACTGTAATTTTAAGAATTGTAACCGCTATATGATCAATGATATGCCTCTTCGGGAACAAAGTCATTCCATTTTTTTATGAGTAACTTCATGTTGGTTTATGCTTGAGGGTTGTGATTAATTGTTGTCGATTTCATAATCAACCTAGCTCTTTCACCCATTCTCTACAAATTCATTGTTCTGGGCTTGGGCCACAAATCCTAACCCTACAAATGAAAAATTATTTTACCGGTAAACGCATAATACTCATCACATCCCTAAAATTTATTTATTTATTTATTTATTTTTGTGATTGAAAAATTTAGTAATTTCAAATTATAATGAATGCAAATTATTAACTTTTACCCAACAAAATAGAAATTCAATTGGAAGAACATGGTTTTAAAAACCAGACCAGCCAGTTCATCTGGTTCAATCAAGAACCGTGCACCAATTCAGTCCGGTAAAAATACCCCAAAACAAGTGAAAATTGGTGAAAACATGTCAAAAATAGGGTTAGGTCAAGAATTGGAGGCAATAATGGTTTTGCCCCCAGTTTGGTTTATTTCCACAGGGAAGAAAAAAGGCAAAACTTGGACAAAACCCGTTACAATTGTGACATGTTGTCAATAGTAGACATGTGTGGCGATCTTAACAAGTTCAGTGCTCTAGCCAAGTCCAAAGAAAACATGTCTTATAAATGACTTAAATTATGACATTCAAGTGAGTATTATTAATAATTTCAACAATATGACTTAATTTATATTTTTGTGATTGGTAATATATTAGTTTGTAATGTTTTTGTACAAATTGAATCAAGGGAGGGGGGGGACAAAAAAAAAAAAAAAAAAAAAAGAGCAAAAGTGAAAGTGTGAAACATGTTTACACATAACTAGATAGTGGAAAAATATGTAAAAAGTAAATTTCCCTTTACACAAAAAGGGGTTAACCTATGTGACTCGTGGGTCAACTCAACTCGGTATTTCAATGCGGTGGGTACAAGTTGACTTATTTTTTTCACTAGTATAAAAATTTCTACCTATACCCATGTTTTCCTTTGGGTTTAGGGAGATTTTCGAGACAAGGTCAAACCATTAAAGTAGTTAATATTGTATCGAAAGATATATTTTATTTAGCTAGAAAAACGAAATATTTTTGTACAAATTAATATCAGTTTACCATTTTGAAGCCATTGCATATATTTATATATGTTTATGCATGTTTGTATATATTTATTTTTTATACGTTTATTAACACAGAATTTAAAACCGCATATTTTTTTGAGAAAAAAGACATCGAGCAAGTTATTAAATAGCTGGAAAATTAGTTGCAACTGCAGAAAATGAATCTAGAGAAACAGACACCATCCAAACAAGCAACAAAAAAGATAATTTGGCTCTTTTGGCTAAAGCATGAGCAACAGTATTATCTTTCCTAATAGTATGGGAGAAAGAAAAGCGAGCAAGCGTAAAATAAAATGTCTCTAAGGCTCCATTTTGGGAGGAGAGAAGGGAATGAAATAAAAGGAATATTTTTAGAATATTCTCCCTTCCCCTTGTTTGGGAGTTTTAACAGCGGGAATAGAAGATCCATCCTCTTGTTTAGGAGTCTAAGTGGGAGGAAATGAAATGGTTAGAAGGAAATGCTCATTCCTCCCTTTTCCCTCAAAACCTCAAATTTTTGTTCCCCTCAAAATTGGGAGGAATGGGAGGGAATGGATTTAGGTTTTATGAATTTTTTGTTAAAATCTCTAAAATACCCCTTTAATATCAACCCTATTTTTCTCATTCAACCGGAAAAAAATATAGCTATCATTCTTGCACCATATTGCTCGTCCTCTGCAAAGTGAAGCTGCTGCCACTGGTCTTTTTTTTCTTTTTCTTTTGTTTGCTGCAATTTTCGGTTATTGCTCAAACCAAGTATGTCTATCTTTTTCTTTTTCTTTTCGGTTTTTTGCTAGTCTTTATCTTTTTTTTTTTTCTTTTTTTTCTTTTTAATGAACTGTTTGCTAGTCATTCGTGAGAGTGATATATAGTGTTTTTGTACACCTAAAAACCAAAACAAACTAGCATTTTGTACACCTAAAAACCTTTAAATGGAAAAAATGAAAAGAAATGAAACGAAGAAAGTTACCTGTACAGCTAAAAAAAAATTGTATTTAGAAATTTGAAAGTGAGAACTGTTGGAAAACTGTTGTAGAACTGTTGTAAATTTGAAAGTGAGAACTGCTAGAGAACTTAACTAATTTGCTTTTTACTATGCTTCCTCTTTGTTTCTTCTGTTATTTAGAACATTCACAGCAGTGAAGGCAAAATTTTAGCTATTTAACTACACAAAAAGTCACTTTATCTATTTTACCTACACATACTGCAGCAATGAATCTATTTTAGCTTTCAACACAATAAAATAATATACACATCGCAATCAAATAATATAACCACTACAATAAAATAATATATCCTACTACCAAAAAAATAACCACAGCACCAACCACAATCATTCTACCATCAGCCATAGTCACAGCCACACCCACAACCACCACCAGCAGTCCACAGCAAGGGGAAAAAAAAAAAAAATTAATTCAATACGTATTAGGGTGTATTATTTATAATTAAAAATTTTGTAGTATAGAATTAATGGTTGTTATTGTTTATTAGGTAAATATTATCTTTTTGATGCGAGATACATGAATAGAAGTCGTCTGATTGCACCTTATAGGAGAGTGCGTTATCATTTAAAAGAGTACTCTGTTCATCTCCTGAAAATGCTAAAAATTGTTTAATTTGTGACATGCATCATTGCGCACTACTACTGAAAGAGCATTTGGTGTACTTAAAAAGAGATTTCCTATCATAGCAAGTACTACAGAGCCTAATTATTGTGTTGACACACAAAATGAAATCATTTTAGCATGTTGCATACTTCATAATTATTTAATGGGTGTCGATCCTGATGAAAGGTTATTGCTGAAGTTGATGAAGAGGTTTTGCATTCTCATCGTGAACGTGTGGCCCCTATCCAAGAGAAAATGATGAGGATACTAGGCAATGAGATATTATAAGAGATTTTATAGCATCAGTCATGTGGCAAAACTATATCCAAATGTGATAACTTTTGGGTTTATTGTTGTCATGTCGTTTAAGACTATGCTATGTTTCAATTACTTAGACCTAATGGAACTTTTACCTCTAAGGCATTTGATGACATAGTGAAAGAGTTGGTCAAAAAATTTGACATGGAGATTAACAAGGATAAGGTGAAAAATCAACAGAAGACACTGAAGAAGAATTTTCATGAATGCTATGACATATTTAAAGATGGATTGAGTGGTTTTGGATGGAATGATTCTTTAAATATGTGGACAACTGAACCAGAAGTTTAGGAGCCACTCATAGCGGTAAATTACCATTTTTTGTGAGTTTAATTTTGTATTACATAATTATATCTGTTGTTTAACCATTTGTCTTGGTTTGTAACAGTCTAAACCTACAGCCAAGAAGTGGATGACAACACCTATACCCAACTACTCTAAGATGGCACAACTTTGGGCTAAAGATAAAGCAAAAGGTGATCATGCTGAAACTACAAAGGAGAAATGTGCTAGGTATGCTGCATCGACCACTATTGATGAGATTGATAATTTGATATCTCAAAATGAAGTTTCTTTGGAGAACTTTGAAGTGGAAGATGATCAGAGGTCACCAAAAATTAATGTTGCACATTCTCGAGTGCCATCACAAGATGCAATGTCTTCTAAAAGTAAGAAAAGGCGACTGGCAGAAGATGATGAACTCGAGAATATAATTTCTCAGTCATTTGATAGTGTATAAAAGGCAATTGATAGGGCGAATGAGGTTATGGCAAAGTGCTTTTCAAAGTCATATGGAGCAAAAGTTCACGCAGCTTCGGGCGTATTGGACTTAGATCCAATATCAAAGACTGAGGTCTACATATTTTTTATGGAAAATCTAACATATAAGGAGATGTTTTTGGTTGCCCAGATCATAAGTACAAATGTGTCTTATTGACACAGATGTCTAGGCCTAAAAATTAAAAAAGTGTGGGACTTTTTTGGCCAACCTTAGTTTTGGAATGGATTATGTTATTTTGTTTTGTTTTGGCAAGACTCATTACCGGAGTTTTTTTTTTTTTTTAAAGATATTTGTTTGCTTTTTTAGACAATATTTATTTTGTTGAGAATAAATATATGATGCGTGAATTGCTTTACAACATAGAAATATGCATAACTTGTTTTTTAGCTACAATAAAAATTTTCCTTTTTCCTTAAAGAAATTAGGAGATGGAGATGTATTAAATTATCAAATCCATTGTAAAGCACACCAGCCAAAAAAGATCCAATCTAAAACTAGTAGCCCCTAACAAAAATTTGCAAATTGAAATAAAGAAATTGTGCTATTGTCAATTTTTCATGCCATTAACTTCATCTGTTAAATTATTGATTAAGGTTAGGGATGACCATGGGTAGGGTATACCCATACCTAACCCAATTAATTTATCCATGGATATCCAATTACCTTACCCAATTAGTATACATACCCAATTGTTACCCAGTTTGTTTACCCATGGATATCCATACCCTACCCAAACCCAATTTTTATAAAATCACCAAATATGCTCAAAAACTACTAAAAAAAACCAAAATATCCTCAAAATCTCTAAATGAGCAAAATGCCCATGAAACCTCTAAAATCACTAATTATGCTAAAAAACCACTAAAATGACCAAAATATCTCAAAATCTCTAAAATGAGCAAAATACCCATGAAATTTCTAAAATGACCAAAATACCCCTAAAATCGCTAAATATGCTCAAAAACCACTTAAAATTACCAAAATACCCCCATAAACCTAAAAAATGACCAAAATACCCCCGAAACTTAAAAAATGACTAAATACCCACGAAACCTAAAAAAAGGTCCAAAATGTTTTTGAAACCCAAAAATTACCAAAATACCCCTATACCTAGAAAATGACCAAAATACCCCAGAAACCTAAAATTTGAATGAAATACCCTTGAAACTTAAAAACTACCAAAATAACTTTGAAACATAAAAAAATGACTGAAATAACCCCTAAACCTAAAAAATGACCAAAATATCCCAGAAACCTAAAAACTTACTAAAACACCCCTAATACTTAAAAATTACCAAAATACCCCTGAAACCTAAAAATTAACAGAAATACCCCGTAAACCTTAGAAATTACCAAAATACCCCCAAAACCTATAAAATGACCAAAATACTCCTGAAATCTATAAAATGATAAAAATGCCCCTAAAACCTATATGAAGGTAAAAATACACCATAAACCTAAAAAATGCCTAAAATACCCTCAAACCTATAAAATGACCAAAATACACCCTAAACCTGTAAAGTGACCAAATACGCCCAAAACCTCTGAAATGACCAAAAATAACCNAAACCCCACAGCATCACAAAACACGGCACAACCACCGCCAACACAGCACCACAAAACAAACTCACTCTACCATCAGCCACAGCCACAACCACCACCACCACCACCAGTCCACAACAGGAAAAAAAAAAAACAAAAAACAAAATCAAAAACAAAAACAAAAACAAACAAACTCACACCAAAATCCACCTCCACCATCGCAGTGCAACCAAACCACAACCACCGTCACAGTAGCCTCAAGCTCAACCAAAAAACTAGCAACCAATTGGAAAAAAAAAAAAAAAAAAAAAAAAAAAAAAAAAAAAAAAAAAAAACCCGGAAATCTCACCCTCAAGATACCCAAGCCAAGAGCACACAATACGCACAATTAGAAATCTTAAAACCCAGATCGGCAGCGTGGGTCTAAGGCGAATGGTGGCTGGTGGGTTAGTGAAAGACCAGAGTGATGAGCTTCAGAGATGAGATGGGAGTGAATGAGAGAGAGAGAGGCACGGTCTGAGGGAGAGAGAGAGGCACGGCCTAAGGGAGAGAGAGCAAGTGATAATATTTTAATCGAATAAAATAATTTTTTTTTTAGCTCTCATGAACAGTGCACATCTATTTATAGATGTGCACTGTAGTAATGGAGCTAAAATTTTTAGATTTAGCTCTACTGCTGCAGCAAGATTTTTGTATTTGTAGAACTAAATTTTAGCAATATAACAATATGCCTCTACTGCTGTAAGTGCTCTTACGAAGCAAGTGGTGTGTTAAACTTGAAGTTTTAATTCAACCATCCAATTAGTTAATATCTCCAAGGCTTCACCACGTGTATGGTTAAGAGGAAATGTCTACAAAAGTTAGTGTACAAGTTTAGACAAAAGACAGTTGTGTGGTTAAGAAAAAAAACAAGAGTAAAAAAAATTAAAAATGGCAAGACTCATTACCGGAGTTTTTTTTTTTTTTTAAAGATATTTGTTTGCTTTTTTAGACAATATTTATTTTGTTGAGAATAAATATATGATGCGTGAATTGCTTTACAACATAGAAATATGCATAACTTGTTTTTTAGCTACAATAAAAATTTTCCTTTTTCCTTAAAGAAATTAGGAGATGGAGATGTATTAAATTATCAAATCCATTGTAAAGCACACCAGCCAAAAAAGATCCAATCTAAAACTAGCAGCCCCTAACAAAAATTTGCAAATTGAAATAAAGAAATTGTGCTATTGTCAATTTTTCATGCCATTAACTTCATCTGTTAAATTATTGATTAAGGTTAGGGATGACCATGGGTAGGGTATACCCATACCCAACCCAATTAATTTATCCATGGATATCCAATTACCTTACCCAATTAGTATACATACCCAATTGTTACCCAGTTTGTTTACCCATGGATATCCATACCCTACCCAAACCCAATTTTTATAAAATCACCAAATATGCTCAAAAACTACTAAAAAAAACCAAAATATTCTCAAAATCTCTAAATGAGCAAAATGCCCATGAAACCTCTAAAATCACTAATTATGCTAAAAAACCACTAAAATGACCAAAATATCTCAAAATCTCTAAAATGAGCAAAATACCCATGAAATTTCTAAAATGACCAAAATACCCCTAAAATCGCTAAATATGCTCAAAAACCACTTAAAATTACCAAAATACCCCCATAAACCTAAAAAATGACCAAAATACCCCCGAAACTTAAAAAATGACTAAATACCCACGAAACCTAAAAAAAGGTCCAAAATGTTTTTGAAACCCAAAAATTACCAAAATACCCCTATACCTAGAAAATGACCAAAATACCCCAGAAACCTAAAATTTGAATGAAATACCCTTGAAACTTAAAAACTACCAAAATAACTTTGAAACATAAAAAAATGACTGAAATAACCCCTAAACCTAAAAAATGACCAAAATATCCCAGAAACCTAAAAACTTACTAAAACACCCCTAATACTTAAAAATTACCAAAATACCCCTGAAACCTAAAAATTAACAGAAATACCCCGTAAACCTTAGAAATTACCAAAATACCCCCAAAACCTATAAAATGACCAAAATACTCCTGAAATCTATAAAATGATAAAAATGCCCCTAAAACCTATATGAAGGTAAAAATACACCATAAACCTAAAAAATGCCTGAAATACCCTCAAACCTATAAAATGACCAAAATACACCCTAAACCTGTAAAGTGACCAAATACGCCCAAAACCTCTGAAATGACCAAAAATAACCCCAAACCTCTAAAATTACCAAAAATACCCCGAAACCTATAAATCAACCAAAATAGCCCTAAACCTCTAAAACAACCAAATACCCCCAAGAAAATATCTAAAATGACCAAAACACCCTCGAACCCTTTAAAGTGACTAAAATACCCCCAAACCTATAAGATGACCAAAATACATTTGTAACCTCTTAAATTACCAAAATAGAGGTTTGGGGTATTTTGGATGTTTCGAGGGTATTTTTGTCAAGATTAAAGGTTCTAAAAATATTTCAGTCATTTTGTAGGTTTGAGGGAATTTTGGTAATTTTTTAGGTTTTGGGGTTATTTGGTCATTTTTTAGATTCTAAGGGTATTTTAGTTATTTTTTAGATTATGGGGGAATTTTTTTTTCTTCTTTTTAGGTTTTAGGGGTATTTCAAAAAATTTTATATTTTGGGGCTATTTTTAGGTTTTGGGATCTTTTGATCATTTTTTAGGTTTCGAGGTTATTGCAATCATTTCTTAGGGTTGGGTGTATTTTTATCATCTTATAGGTTTTAGGGGCATTTTTGTCATTTTATAGGTTTCAGGTTATTTTAGTAATTTTATAAGTTTCAGGAGTATTTCGGTCAATTTTTAGATTTATGGGGTATTTTGGTTATTTTATAGGTTTCGGGGGTATTTCAAACATTTTTTAGCTTTAGAGGGTATTTTGGTAATTTTAAATTTATTGGGGAGGGTATTTTGGTCATTTTTAGGTTTCATGGGGTATTTCGGTAATTTTTTATGTTTTGGGGGTATTTCAGTCATTTTTTAGGTTTTGAGGGTATTTTGGTAATTTTTAGGTTTCGAAGATATTTTGGTCATTTTTTAGGTTTTAGTGATCTTTCGGTCATTTTTTAGGTTTAGGGGTTATTTTGGTAATTTTTAGCTTTCGGGGGTATTTTGGTCCATTTTTAGGTTTCAGGGGTATTTTGGTTATTTTTTAGGTTTCATGGGTGTTTCGATCATTTTTTTAATGTTTTAGGGGGGTTTTTTTTGGTAATTTTAAGGTTTCGGGGGTATTTCAGTCATTTTTTATGTTTCAGGGGTATTTCGGTTATTTTTTAGGTTTTGAGAGTATTTTGGTAATTTTTAGATTTCAGGAGTATTTCGGTCATTTTCTTATGTTTCGAAGGTATTTTGGTCATTTTTTAGGTTTTGATGGTATTTTGGTAATTTTTAGGTTTTGGGAGTATTCTGGTCATTTTTTAGGTTTTAGTGGTCTTCCGGTCATTTTTTAGGTTTAGGGGTTATTTTGGTAATTTTTAGGTTTTGGTGGTCTTTTGGTCATTTTTTAGGTTTATGGGGTATTTTGGTAATTTTTAGTTTCTAGGGGTATTTTGATCATTTTTTAGGTTTAGAGTGCATTTCAGCAATTTTAGAGGATTTTAGGAATAATTTGGTCATTTTCAAGTTTTAGGGGCAATTTTGTAATTTTGATTATTGGGTAATTGGGTGGATTGAGGTTTGACCATAATAATTTGGTTAAGTTGGGTTTGAGTTAGATCTAATTAGTTAAATGGGTAATAATGGGTAAATGGGTAGCCTTCTACCCATTAAGAACTGGGTATTACCCAAAATAATTGGACCGGGTAGGGTTGGATATCCATTACCCAATGGGTATGGTCATCCCTAATTAGGGTGATGCAATCTATTCACCTTGACAAAACTATATTATAATTCAATAATCTAACACAGACCTAATTGTGGCTAACTAGTTTCATATCATCCACTAAATACTAAATATTTCAAAGCAATTATAAGTTCTCATTGATTATTTTTTATGTTCTTTAAAATGAGAGGTATAATAGTAATGTTATTATAAAATGATTCAATTCCATTCCTTCCAATGTTACTTTCAAACGGTGTTACTTACTTTTCATTCCTTTATTTTATAACATCGAAACAAGATTTTTAAATTCCATTCCATTCCTTTTCCTACTAAATCCATTCCATTCCTTTCAATTCCATTACATTCTTTTAATGATCATTCCATTTCATTCATTTATAAACTCCCAAACAGACCCTAAGTAAATGGCCAAAAGAGGGAGAGAGCTTATCCCTAGCTTGTAAAGAATTAATAACAATCTCAGAATTCCCTTCAAAAGAAGATTTAGTAATTCCTACTTCATGGGCAAAAAGAATAGCTTCTCTAGCAGCTAGAGATTCCAGTATAACCACAGAGGGAGGCATTGAAATTTTCTCTGACATAGCTGCAATAATCTCATCAGCGGAGTTTTGGATTACCACACCAATTCCAGTTTCAAAAGAATCTTTAAAAACAGCTCCGTTGAAGTTTGTTTTATAAGAATCTAGTGGATGAGGAATCTAAGTATTCTTACCTGCACAAGTGATGCGAACCTCAATCGACACGCTTTGAGACCCAACAAAAATATTGGAATACTTGCCCAAGAAAGCTAAAATTCAAATTTTTGATAGAACCCTGACCCAACGTTTATAAGCGAAACGCGAACCAAATGTATAAGTAATAGACCTTGACCCAATGATTATAATGAATCACGAACCAAAGGTATAAAGTTTGAACGCCACAAGAAAGAATCCCTAATAAGTTCACAGTTCTTGAAGAACCAAAAGAAGAGCAAAGCCTCACCTTTTCTGATTTTTATTCAATTCTCTCTTATTACAATGAGTGCATGCTATTTATAAGGCATGACTGAAAATAGAAAAATATAAAAAAAAAATAAAATAAAATAAAATAAAAAACGTACAAAATAGTAAAGCCCTAAATAAAAGTTGATTTGGTCTTAAATTAGCAGATCCAAAATAGAAAAAATAGCTAAAAACGTTCTAAATAATAAAAACCTAAAATTAAGGTAGATCTGGTCCAAAACTAGATGCTCCAGACTAGGAAAAATATCTATTAACTGATATGGAGTTGGAAAATCAATCAGTCATTAATCCATGCCATAAATCACGCCCAATTAAGCCAGATTAGCCCTCAATAGCTTGGATTAAATTTATTACACATTTATCTTCCTTTGGGCCAAGCTTGGAATGTCCTCCGTTAGAATCAACCCAAATCTCTTGAATCAGCCCATTAAGTGCTTCTTTGATCTTCTTTTATCTTGCTTTAGTAATAGGTCCAACTGGAACATGTAATGGATCCTTGAATGCTTGTTGATTCTCATCAACAAGTTTGATGTTTCGGCTTAATGACTTGACTTTTTTGAAAGAGTCGAAGATAGGATGAGACCAATTCAACCACTCTATCCAACAGAATCAGAACGTCATTTAGCCAAGATTTATTCCGGTGAATTCATATTTACTAGGCCATGACCGTGAAAGACTCCAACATCTGCGCATTCTCCTGAATCAAGAAGGTTAACTCTAAGAACAAGCCCAATGCCAATTTCTACCCCACCTAAATCTCTTATACCAAACTTGCCGAAACTTATCACATTCCCAAAGAGCGTGCATAACAAATTCTTCACCCTTATCACACAAATGGCATCTAGAGTCGCTACAAAATTTCCTCTTGAGCAGATTCAGCTTTACTGGAAGGGAGTTTATGCATGATCTCCACATAAATGTTTGACCTTCCCAGAAACTTTGAGCCATTGGAAATATTTCTGCACGAGTTAATATCAGTTTACAATTTTAAAGCCATTGACTATATTTATATATGTTTATGCATGTTTGTATGTATTTATTGTTGGGGACATATTTTTATGTAATTGGCATATCCTTTGACAAAACGCACTTTACTTGTATTTGGGTAAATCTAAGTAGGTTTAAGATGATCATCACAAGTGGTTAAATTGAAGACATGAAGATTACTCAAAAACTGCTCAAGAAAAGTGCAATCTGTAGGTATCGATACCTTCTCGATAGAAGCTCTATCTATCGAGATTCATTAAAGCTCGATAGATGTCTCGATCGATCGAGCTTACGGATTTTCAGATTATAGCCACAATGTTTTTATTCTAAAAGGCTATTTGTTTATAGGTTTGTATAATCCTTATTGGACTAGGAAAGTCCAAGGTTTGTGTAAACCTGTTTGGAATAGGAGAGCCCATTAAGCTCCTATTTAAAGGAGGTGGGAAAAAGAAAAACCTAACCCTAGAGAACTTCATAAAGTTTCATTTTTGAAACCCTAGCCTCCTCCTACAGAAGAAAGAGTTCTTGCTGCGTTTCTTGTACGCCTTTGGATTCTGTAACCAAGCAAAGTCTCTTGCACCAACATTGAAGATCTTATTGGTGTTTCTATGTGAAGCTGTTGCAAATCAACTACAACAATCAAAGGGTTGCTGTGGAGTTAGTCACGTACTGAGATTCATGCAAAGGAGTAAGCCGCGTACTGGGATCCGCGCATCAAATTGGTTAGTCACGTACTTGGGAGCCGTGCATCAAAAGGGGGAACTGTCACTACAGATCAAGTCCAATTGGGTATTGGGGTAAGGGTTCAATTGTAGGTTGGTAAGGTACTTGGGATTCCTTTACTTGTAACCGTTTGATTTGATAATAGTGGAGTTTCGGGAGTGGTGATCTGAAAATCACCCGGTGAGGTTTTTGCCGCAAGGCTTTTCCCCATTCATAAACAAATTACCGTGTTATTTGATTTCCGCTGCATATTTAGTTTTTGGTGATTTGTTTGTGCTTCCATGCAATTGCATGATAAATTGATTAATTAATAACTTGGCTAAGTAATTAATTGGTTTAATCACAAGGGGTCATTCAGATTTTGGCCTATCAAGTGGTATCAAAGCAGGCACACTCTGATTAGGTTTAATCTTTGTTGTGTTGATCTATTGACCCCTGTTGTTATGGAAACTCTTGATTGTTTTGATTTGCATGATCTTATGTTGAATGATGATGATGATATTCAAGATGCCTATTGCAAGCTTTATAATTTTTGTATGAAATCTCTTGAATGTTCTTCAAAATTAAAAGCTAAATTTAAAAAGGTCAAACTTGAAAAAGATTATTTGATTGCAAAATTGGATGAAGCCAATAATTTGAATGAGAATTTTAAAAATCAAATTTCATCTCAGGTGGACAAAATTAAGAGTTTGGAAGAGCAACTAGTTGAATTTAAAACTGAAGTTGAAAAATTAACTAGTGCCAAGCTTGTTGTTGAGCCTAACTCAAAAGAAAAAAAAATTTATATTCCCCCATTTAAAAGGAATAATGAAGAGTTGAAGGCTAATATTGCTAGGATAGACAAAGGTAAAATTCCTGATGTTAACGCTGAAGTTTCTAAACCTATGTCTAAAACTCCTCCTAGGTTGAATAAAAATTCTGAATTTGTCCCCATTTGTTATCATTATCATATTGTTGGTCATATTAGGCCAAATTGTCCTAGGCTGTCAACCTCTAAGGTTAGACCTCCTTTTAGGAAGTTAAGTAGCTCTAAAACTACTCATATTTGTCACCATTGTGGTGATTCTAGTCACACTCACCCTAATTATTTCAAGTTGTTTCCTCACAAGTGAGTGTCAAATAGGTCTCATCCTTTGTCTAAAGGCTTTATACCTATTCTTGGTGAGTTATTAAAAGTTTTAAGGTTTTTGACTCAATTTCAGGGGAATTCTAATTCCTCTATGTCCTTTAGTAATCGTACTAGGACACGTGCCTTTTCATCTTCACGGCCAAAGACTCGTGCTGTGTGGGTGATAAAGGATTCTAAGACTTAATTGTCTTTTCTGTTTGTCCTCTGCTTTAATTCTTTCTATTTAAAGTTGGACTTTCTTTGCTTGATTTCTTATCTGTTTTTGAAATCATATTTTCATGCATCTGCACTCTTCTATCATGCCTTTATGCATATGCATCTCTCTTTCATGCTTTACTTAACATGTTTTTGTTTGTTTATTTTCAATTTTTCTTATTTTTGTTTTTTGATAAAAATTAAAAAATAAACAAATAAAAAAAATGAAAAATTAGAAAAATACAAAAACAGTGTGTGTTTTGTGTACTTTGGTACTTGTGTACATTGGATGGCCATTAAAACAAAGTTTCTAAACTTTGTATCTCTTGTAACTTAGATGAGCATCTCTATGCACAACTAAGCAAGTGAGTTTTGTGGCTCTTGTTTGTGATGAGTAAAATTAAGTTATCTCGTAAACTTAACAGTCGTATCACTCTTTTTGACAAGTAGGACTATAAAATCCTAAGAGAAAGGCATAAATAACCATCTCACCATTGTTGCCCGCCAATCATAATATGACACATGTATGCTTCGGCAAAGCAAAAGTGCAGTGTCAAAGACACCTGTATGCTTCGGCATAGCAAAAGTGCAGTGTCAAAGACATTCGTATACTTCGGCATAGCAAAAGTGCGATGTCAAATGCTTAACATCTTAGGTATTTCTTTTCTCTCTTTTATATACCCATGTATGGTATGCTAAAATAAAAGAAAATATGCAAAGAAAAAAAAATAAAAATAAAAAAAGCAAAAGATCAAAAATGCTTTAAATATGATTGCAAGTGTGTGTTCTAGGAGATGTGGGAGTTATAGGATGTACCTCAAATGTGATAATTTCCATCAAACAGTTATGATTGTGTGTGAGTTAAAGTTATTTTTATCATATCTCAAATCGTCATAACATGTATACACATATGCAATATTGCGATGTTTTTCAGACACAACACGCAATATTCTTTGCTACTTTTGATACGTGTGCAGGTACAATGTGATTTGGCCATCACAAGTGTTTACATGTGCTAATGTATGCTCACTAAACTGTCTTGACTTGTTTTTGAAAAATAAAATTGATTAGACTGGTTTTGTGTGTGTGTGTGTGTGTTTGTGTGTTTTTGAGGATCCATGTGCTTAATTCCTTGTTGAGAGATGATTTTGAGAGCTTTATATGTTGATTGGATCAATGGTTGAGGTGTTTGTTGGATTGCATTCATAACTGTGTTTTTCAATTCTCGAAAAATTGCTTTTATTTGCTGGCTCGACACCTCCTCGACACCTCCTTGACTCCTCCTCGATACCTGGTTATCTGTCGAGATTCTCAAATTTTTTTCTTATCGCAATCTCGACACCTGATGGATCGATCGAGAAAGTTCCTGTCTCCTCGATACCTTCTCGATACCTGGTCGATCGATCGAGCTTTTGTTATTGTGTCTTTGCCTTCTTTCTTGACACCTGTCTCGACACCTCTCGATCGATCGAGTTTCCCTTGCATGCATTTCTTTTTCTTTTTTTTTTGCATTTTTTTTTTTGTGACCATAGCATCTTGTTCTTCTTTTTCTTGTAGGTCTATGGTTCCTTGTTCTCCTCGTTTCCCTCTTTGTCAGTTTTCTGTCTGTCTCCTGTCATGTCTTTTGGCTTTTTATGCCCTTTGACAATCGTGTCAAAAAATGGGAGAAATTTGAGAATTGAATGTCATTCCTCAGGGGGAGTAATAGACTTAGGGGGAGAACTTCATGTTAAAGGGAAGAATGTTTTTGATGTAACTAATAAAAAGGGAGAGTTAGTTTGATACACATTAATATTGACATATATTTTGTGTTGTGTGTCTTTTGGTTTTGTAACCATTTACATACATCATGTGTTATTTCTATATTTGATGATAATGTATGTGTTTCACTCTTTATCTCACATATGTTGTTTCTTTTCTCTCTTTATACACATGTTTCTTATTTATTTAACTTGTCATTATTTTCCACATGGTACCTTGATGTGTTTTGTTTAGTGCCTTTTAGGAAAGACAAGTTAAAGCCAAGTCAAGATTCCGAACCTTCTTCTTGCAGCAACTTCCAAGGTTCAGATCTTTTAGACTAGGCTTATTTATTCTATAATCTTGAGAGAATATATTCTAGGACATTCAATGTACTCTTATGGTTTTGTCACAGATTGCCAAAGGGGAAAATTGTTGGGGATATATTTTTATGTAATTTGCATATACTTTGACAAAACGCACTTTACTTGCATTTGGATAAATCTAAGTAGGTTCAAGATGATCATCACAAGTGATTAAATTGAAGACATGAAGATTACTCAAAAACTGCTCAAGAAAAGTGCAATCTGAAGGTCTCGATACCTTCTCGACAAAAGCTCTATCTGTCGAGATTCATTAAAGCTCGATAGATGTCTCAATCGATCGAGCTTACGGATTTTCAGATTATAGCCACAATATTTTTATTCCAAAAGGCTATTTGTTTATGGGTTTGTATAATCCTTATTGGACTAGGAAAGCCTAAGGTTTGTGTAAACCTATTTGGAATAGGAGAGCCCATTAAGCTCCTATTTAAAAGAGGTGGGAAAAAGAAAAACCTAACCCTAGAGAGCTTAATAAGGTTTCTTTTTGAAACCCTAGCCTCCTCCTACAGAAGAAAGAGTTCTTGCTGCATTTCTTGTACGCCTTTGGGTTCTGTAACCAAGCAAAGTCTCTTGCACCAACATTGAAGATCTTATTGGTGTTTCTATGTGAAGCTACTACAAATCAACTACAACAATCAAAGGGTTGCTGTGGAGTTAGTCACGTACTGGGATTCGTGCAAAGGAGTAAGCTGCGTACTGGGATCCGCGCATCAAATTGGTTAGTCACGTATTTGAGAGCCGTGCATCAAAAGGGGGAACTGTCACTACAGATCAAGTCCAATTGGGTATTAGGGTAAGGGTTCAACTGTAAGTTGGTAAGGTACTTGGGATTCTTTTACTTATAACCGCTTGATTTGATAATAGTGGAGTTTCGGGAGTAGTGACCTGAAAATCATCCGGTGGGGTTTTTGCCGCGAGGTTTTTCCCCATTCGTAAACAAATTACCGTATTATTTAATTTCCGCTGCATATTTAGTTTTTGGTGATTTGTTTGTGCTTCTACGCAATTGCATGATAAATTGATTAATTAATAACTTGGCTAAGTAATTAATTGGTTTAATCACAAGGGGTCATTCAAATTGTGGCCTATGATTTATTACTTATATGTTTATTAACACAGAATTTAAAACCACTTATTTTATAAGCCTAAATACATAAACATAATGTACCAACTCAAATGAAGTGGTCACAACACTGTAAAAAAAAAAATATATATATATATATATATATATAAAAGTTTCTCAAATATATATATATATATATATAAAATCCTCGTTACAGGCTGGTATAGACTGGTATTTTATCTAGTACATCCAAAGGGTATCAATTCTAATTTTTTGTCCAATACAACACATACAGCAGATATCGATCCAATATTAACTTACATTGGTCATGGTTGAATTTTGTAATGTTTACATATGCATATCATTATCTCTTCTGAACATACTTAAAATGAAGTATACGTAGGCAACCAGCAATCCCTTAAAGAAGAAAGATTAGAAAAACATATCCTGAAAACTAAGTTGGACTTGCCTGCCTATCTTCTACTGAGTATCATCATCATCATCATGAATCCCACCAATACAAGTATACTCGACTGATAATTTTAATTATTAAGAGCTTAGCTGAGCTGAGCCAAGTGCACTTTATGGTTATTTTAACAAGGCATGATTATGAACGTTGTTATGGTTATCATCATCATCATCATCATTATCACTTTGATTAGTTTAATCTTTACTAACTTGAGAAAGACAAACTTAATTGGCCTACAAAAATTTGTGGACCTCACCTACCTAGCCACTGTAATCTAAGACGCTAGTTAGGTGGAGGAATGAGGATTGGAACATGTCAAAATCCTTGTGGCTTTTGAATGGATGACCACTAATCTTTTTCCTATACTTAAGAGCTTGGAATCTAAAAACAAGGTCCTATTATTTTAACAGAACTAGCTCTCTGTCTCTCTCTCTCTATCTTTCATATCAAATACTTGTAATTATCTTTGTGTGCATCTTTTGAGTGGTCAAATTCATTGCCCTTAGACATGTGAAAGTCTCAAGATAATTTAGTTTAGCTCAACCATGTCTCAACATATACAAATTGTTTAGCATCACAACAACTCCATGTCCAATGTTTTTAATCACATTTTTTATCATCAAATTGTTTTTAGATACAAATATTTGTATGTCAACAAGTATGCCAATGATGGCACTCGAACTCCCACAACACAAAATAATAATAAAATAGATTGCAAATAACCTCAGAAAAGAAACAAAATTAAGTTTAGGGGTAACAAAGTAAAATTAAAATTTAAGGTAAATGAAAATATGGTCTTTCAATTAATGTTCTTCTTTTTTTCTTTTTTCTTTTTTTTTGGTTATCATACATATAATGGTAGCAATTAAATGTATGACACACACACCAAAAAGAAGAAGAAGAAGAAGAAGTTGGCAGATGAGAAAAGAATATAGTGGACGCATATATGAATATGAGGCTTTTCATTAATGATTAAACTACTACTGAGGCGTTTTGAGAGATTAAAAAAACATTACTAAAACCTAAAATTTTGTTTTGCAATCACAACTTCTCGTAACTTTTTTACAAATACTTATTTTTAACTCAAAACAAGCTTATACAAATGCACCCTATGTTTATCATTTTTGTACACGTGGATGGCACGTTAATTGAACAAACTCAAAATTGGACCACTACACTCTGCGCGTCCCATCAATTTTATTATCTTCCTCTCTCCAAGTAGATATACAGGTACGTCTCATTTGATGATTTTTTTTTTTTTTTTAATCCTAATAATGTAACATTTACACATATTATGAATCCTTTAACATACTCAACAAAAGGGAAAACATTGTTTTATTTATTGAAGGAAAAACTAATACATACTATATTTATCACTCTACAAAAGAAAATACATAAATGCAAATGTTCATTCCTAAAAATAATAAACTATATTATGGCTCTGTTTGTATCGGCATTAACATTTTCTGAAAAATAATTAATCTTTCAGAGAGCATTTTCTGGATTACTATCTCATTTTCTGGTGTTTGGTAACAATCTTAAAAATGGGCTTAAGAATGTTTTCTGGTATTTGGTATCCACAATTTTTATAACATTTCTTGTATAATTTAAAACATGTATAATATATGTATTGTGTAAATCCACCTAATGTAATCAATATAAATATATAATTAAAAAAAAAAAGAATGAATTTGGTTTTCAAACTAAAATTTTGACAACAGATACAATCAAAATTACCTATCCAATTTTCATGATCTCAAATACTCATCTTGCTCATGCATATGAATAGTAACGTACATCATATATATATATAAACCATACTTCTCATAATTCAAAATAACCATTAGAACCTTAAGTTCCATTTTAAATAGTTCAAAATGCCATATAGGCCAAATAATTTTACTGGCAAACTAATCCAGTGCAAATAGTTTGATAAATATACCAAAAATTGTTATAGAACCGTTGACCGATATGTGAGGAGAAAATAAAAATAAAAAACCTTATTAAATAACGATGCTATAGAGGGGAGAAGAAATAGGGAGAAAAAAGAGAAGAGAGGCAGATAGAGAGAGAATCTGTGGGAAGAGAAGAGGCTAGAGGGGATGATAGTGTGAGAAGAGAGAAAAAACAAAGGGAGGAGAAGAAGTGAGAGAGTTTATTGTGAGAAAGGTTGAATGAGAGAAAGAAAATATTTTTTCTTAGGTCAGATAAAGATAATATTTATAGGAGCTATACACTGTGTGAGAGAGAGAGATTGCTTTCCAAAAAAAAAAATTGGAAAACAACATATAGAAAATAAGCCTCATTTTTATAAGAGCTTTCCGTTGACCAAATATAGTTTTCCATTGACCAAAGATAGTTTTCCATTAACCAATCTTTTTTTATACTACCAAATACTGGAAAATGTGAAAAACTATCCTTATAGAAAGTTTTCCAACTAAACAAACAGAGTGTATATGTATTTCACATTTCCTATTTCTTCTTAGCAATAAATTCCTTTTATGATATCCATCAAGTTGCAAGAATAGATTGCAAATAACATTATTTTTCTTCGGGAAGAAATCTTCTTCTTTACTCATTACTGAAACAAAAAAATTAAAAAAAGACTCTCAAGCAACTATGAACTTTTGTATATTGATTATAGAAAGAAAAACTCTCAAGCAACTTTTGCATATAGTCAACTTACACTACATTTTTTTTCTTCATTTGCATGGTACGCATTGAGTTTTTATCCATCGCTCCACTCCCTTTGATTCTCCGTTAGTATAAGTATGCATTAATACACACACACAAATTACTCCTTAAATTTTGGATCAAAATCAAATTTACCATTTGTCTTTCTTTTTTTTTTTTTTTTTTTTTTTTGACATCACCATTTGTCTTTTTAAATTTGAAATAATTAATTTTCTGAATTTTAAGAAATGTTAAATTGATCCTGCTGTTATGGATGGAAAATACATAACTTGAGAAGTAAGCGATTCCTTTTAATAAAATATTCTTTTAAAAGAAAAATTCATTAAACATATTTTAAAATTTTTATAAATTTGTTAACAAAATAGTAATAGAATAATCAATTTTCGCATTTTTAAATGAGAATTATCAACTCCTCTCAACAATGAGAATTATCTCACTTGGAAACGTGCCATGAAGATGGCTCTCAATGCCAAGAACAAACTTGGCTTCATTGATAGTTCTATCACAAAGCCAACAAAATCCCAATCTGATGCACAACTCTGGGACCACAGCAATGACATGGTTTTATCATGGATTCTTAACTCCATTGATAAAAATCTTGTCGCTAGCCTCATATCATATACCATGACAGTGCTCAGGCTGTTTGGCTCCATCTTGAAGCTTGTTTTTTCACAAAGCAATAATCCTTGAATTTACAAGCTGAAGCAGGACATCTCTCCCTTGAAGCAAGAGTCTATGTCTATTTCAAGCTACTATACAACAATCAAATTATTGGGATGAACTAAGTACGCTGACTTCTGTCCCTCCGTGCACTTGTGAGACCTTGAAGACTCTTCATCAAGTGCAAGAAACAGAGCAAGTTTTTCAATTTTCGATAGGCTAACTTATAGATTTGCAGAAGTAATATAAAACAAAATTTATATTTTCATTTAAAGATCGTTATACCACACAATCATAGATTCTAAATAGGACAAAATTGTGTACCTCTCTTAACAACCTAAGCGTGTTGCCTCCCAAAATATTTACGTTTGTTTCTTTTTGGGTTTCCAGAAGATGTCAGTAGTTCTGATGACCAACTCCTGATATGATATATTTAAAATCTTATTTTTATTTAAGACTTCTAAAACCCAAGAGAGAGATTGGACATGAGATCTTTAGTAATCTTAATCTTTAGCTATAGGATTAATCAATAACTTTTTGAATGTTATTGACTTATATTGAAACTTTTTCAAAATTATTCCTTAAATTTCTCAACAATGTCAAGAAAATATTTGAACTTCTACAGATTGCAATAATGTCCATCAACACATGCAATTGATGCCCAAAGATTAGAGAATTACAAATGAGGTCACATTACTTACAATTTTATATCTATTTCCTTCCACCACACTATATTCCCACAAGCCACTAGGACTAAATTAATATCACTGTCATGTCCCTAGCTTATATAACCCTTAATTTCTTGATTTCATAATTTCTATTGGACTCCAAAATATCTTTGAAAAAACTCTTTAAATATATATATATATATATATATGAAAAACATTTTTGAAAAATGTCACCCGCCGATTTTGTTTTGAGTCCAGCTTCAATATGAAAATCAACTAAGTATACTATCTTCTTTAGCGACTGGTGGATTCATTGTTGAGCATTTACATATTTTACTCATAACACACATAACCCAACGTATCTGTATATAGACTTTAAAATTAGCATTACCAATTGCAGTTGTTAAAGTTATGTGCATAATTAATAAATATAAATAAACCTCTCATGTTTGAGAAAAATAGAAAAATTATGATAGAACAACATTTTAATTAACAGTGATCACTCCATAAGTTGTTCTTGATCGAATCCGATTCAGTATACGTACTTGTTACATTACACTCACTTGTTTGCTTAAAGTCATTACCTCAATGATGAAGTAAATCATCCTATCATATAACAACACAACAAGTGTAAGCTTCAGTGGTGATATTCAATTAATATCCACAGCCTAGAACAATTTAATAATCTATGAAAAATTATTACTCCATGTCTTTAATTCTTTAACCATTAACATAATTTTTCTACAAAGGCGATATCACATGCCACATTTAAACAATGAAATATACCTTAGAAAAATTATGTATGTGAAAATAAAATTTTATTATCAAATAAATAAAATACATAGCATTGTTTTTTAGGGCACATAATTCTAACACTTAGGCTGCGTTTGTTTTGGGTGAAAATCAATTCCGGAAATGCTTTTCTGTAATTGCAAGTGTTTGGTTATGCATGGAAAATCAATTTTTCGGAAATTGATTTCAATTGACCAGCAATCAAAGGTGAAAATCAATTCCCCTTTTATTTTCACTTCAAATCCTCTTTTCCGGAAAATTAAGAGAAAGAGAGCACGAAGCGAGAGAGAGAAAGAAAGAGAGAGAGCATAAACCCACAAACTGCAGGCGAGAGAGACCAAGCCCGGAGCAACCGCACGAGCAACCGCTGGCGACCTTCGACCCACGAACCAATGAACCCAGAGCAACCCATCGCCTCCGACGAACCCAGAGCAACCCATCGCCTTCGACCCAAAGTAACCCACGAACCGACGAACCCAGAGCAACC
>NW_027070049.1:250142-251891 GCF_002906115.3 Quercus suber
AATATAAAATTGTAACTATAATTCTTGTACAGGATCGTGATGATTCCCACATCAAAGGGCAACAGGATCAATTTTATTCTTTCTTATTGGCCATCACTGTTAAAAGTTCCAGGTTTATACTTTAATTGAGTTTACCACTCCTATTGTGAAGGTTGGTCATTTCAGTTAACTATTTCAAATATTAGCACAACTTCACTATAAGTGGAATGTTTATTCAGGGAAAATAATCATTTATCATTTTTGTAGGCAACTCACAAAAATGGGACACAATTATCATTTTATACCATGCCTGAGTACGAGTCATGGAAGCACAATTTGACGGGCAATGCAAGTGGGTGGTCTATCAAGTACTATAAGGATTATTAGAAATTTAAATTTGTTACATGTGAACCACTTACAGAACCTTTTATTCTATTATATGTTTCTTGTCTTTTGCATATTGGGTGTGTGATGAGTTATACATCGTGGGTTTGACTTGGATACAGGCAAAATACATCAAATTTAAAGTGGTATGGTTTTATTCAGAGAGGTTCTGGTCAGTGCTTGGAATTTTTTTGATGCTGTGTTCATTCGGGATGTTGTAATAGGTGGTGACATTCAGTGGCGGCTCTAGGAATTTTTTTTAGAGGGTTCATTAAAAAATTTTATTAAAAAAAGAACTTGAATATATTGAGTTACTGACCAAAATAATAATAATAATAATAATACACGAAGTTTTACAATTTTCTTTTAGAAGTATTCAAATTTTGAATTGTTATATGATAGCTCATTATAAGTATTTATTGCCAATACAGGTAGTTATGAGCCTATAATCATTTTATTTTATTAAGTTTATATAACATTTTTATTTTTATGCAGTTTTTATTATCTATTTGTTATTGTTTTTATAAAAATATTTTAAACTAAATGACTAAACTAAACTCATTGGCGTTGTATTAATTATTGACGCACACAACCACACTTATTCCTACATAAAATTATACAATAGTGTCTACTTAACTAATCAAATGCTTGGACAATCACTAACTTTACATTTTTTTTCTTCAATTTTACTACGTTTATAACAAAAAGTTATTATAACATTCAAAAATGGAAAATAATTTTTGTGGATTATTTTTTTCTATTAAGTGGATAGAAACTGAAGGTACTGATCATCACCTACTGCACATTTTTAGTTTGCTATCTTGACTTACTAACACTTGAATGAACTAATGAGCTTTGGTTCAAATGGCACTTCCTCCTCCCATAAGAATATGGGAAGGGTGAGATCATGGTTCAAACCCCATTGGGTGTGTCCATTACTTACCAATAAAAAAAAGAGCTTACTAACAGATGAATGCTATGGACAAAACAAGAAAACATGAAGTGTGCATGACTATATGTTTTTTACCTTCTCCCCCCCCCCTTTTCTTTTAACTGTCTTCAAGTAATTTAAGTATATCTATTTGTTTATTTTATAGTTCAGACAAATGCAGGCTCATGCAAGCCAAGCAAGTTCAGGCAGAAGGAAAACTAGCAAGTATTTTGTTAGTTTGCTATCTTGACTTACTAACACTTGAATGAACTAATGAGCTTTGGTTCAAATGGCACTTCCTCCTCCCATAAGAATATGGGAAGGGTGAGATCATGGTTCAAACCCCATTGGGTGTGTCCATTACTTACCAATAAAAAAAAAGAGCTTACTAACACATGAATGCTATGGACAAAACAAGAAAACATGAAGTGTGCATGACTATATGTTTTTTACCT
>NW_027070049.1:252992-283752 GCF_002906115.3 Quercus suber
AAAAAAAAAATGATTAAATGACTTCATTTGTTAGAATGTTTGAGCAAAAGGATCAAATTAGCTCATTTTGACAAAAGTGGGGAACAAAATTGATTATAGTTAAATCTTAAGGATTAATTTGATAATGGAAGTAAAATTAAGGGATTAAATTGAATTTTAACTTCAAAGTAACAACTATCCCTATCATATGTTTTCTAGGGTACAACCATCATTTAACCAACTTACAGCAAATGAGTGATAAAAAAAAAACTGCATCCAAATGCATACATAGTTTTGTATAAAACTTAGTTTTACTTTTACTTTTTTTGGTTCTAGTTAAAAATGGATTCCTGTATTTTGTTATGTGTTTATGCGTTAAGCCCGAGTTTCGGGAAAAATTGGGAAGATAGAATAGAATCCAACTTTTGATATGTGTCAAGTCAAAAATGGAAAATATATTTTTGTGGATTATTTTTTTCTATTAAGTGGATAGAAACTGAAGGTACTGATCATCACCTACTGCACATTTTTAGTTTGCTATCTTGACTTACTAACACTTGAATGAACTAATGAGCTTTGGTTCAAATGGCACTTCCTCCTCCCATAAGAATATGGGAAGGGTGAGATCATGGTTCAAACCCCATTGGGTGTGTCCATTACTTACCAATAAAAAAAAGAGCTTACTAACACATGAATGCTATGGACAAAACAAGAAAACATGAAGTGTGCATGACTATATTTTTTTTACCTTCCCCCCCCCCCCCCCCCCTTTTCTTTTAACTGTCTTCAAGTAATTTAAGTATATCTATTTGTTTATTTTATAGTTCAGACAAATGCAGGCTCATGCAAGCCAAGAAAGTTCAGGCAGAAGGAAAACTAGCAAGTATTTTGTTACTGACAAACAAAAGCCAAAGGATACCTCCGACTAGCAAGTATTTTGTCCAAGAATACCTCCGACTATGCTCAAAGCATACCTAGATTTGATATACTTGTTGTCATTGCAATATTAAAAATACTTTTTTTTAGATAGCAAAACAAGACCAAAACTTCAATTACCAGACTCATTAACAAGAAGAACAAGATAAATTTTCACAACAAAGGACCAAAGGACCAAAAGGGGAAGAATGAACACAGATAATTGATGGGTACCTTTCGCCAGAATAGCACTGATCTCTATCTCTGAATCTGAAAACGTCTGGGACGTTTGATCGTTTTTGGCTCTAACGGAAGCCGGTTGTGATGGGCTAAGTCCGGAAGGGTATGGTGGTGTCCAGCCGTACGATGTAGCCCATGACAGCCACTCTATTGTCACTTTTTTGCCATGAAAAATAATGGAAGAAATAGAGAAATAAATGAGATTTTCTTTGAATAAATTCCAATGCAACAACATCAATGTGATGATGCAACAGATGTAATTGATGAAAAACAAGAACACTATTCATGAAAATCCTACAGGTGCTTTTCCATAAGGGGGAGTGAATTAAAAATAAATAAATAAATAAAGGCCGAAACTGGTTGAAATCTATCTTCTCATCCTCATCTAATGGCACTGGTTTGATTATGATTGAACTGTTCATAACACTACAAATGCAAATCTCTTATGTGTGTCAATGTGGGTGTGTGAGCACATGTAGAAATAGGATAGGAAAGGCCTAAACTTTTAAAACAATCCTTTTCTGCTTCATGTCTAAAGGCTTTTGCTTAAAATATAATATCTACTATTCATAACACTTAGAAATCAACTTGTTCAGTGTATGTGGGTGACTTTGAATAGATGCATAAACAGGAATGACAGAAGGCTGGACTGGTTCATAATTTCTCTTCCCCTCCCTATTTAAGCCTTAGTTTGAATGTCATCAATTTGTTATGAGTGAAACCATTTATTATGGTTGAGCTCAGTCTAGTTACCACTGGGTGTATCTTCAACAACCTGAATTTTTGCATTTTTCTGTGTCTTCAGGATTGCTTCTTGCAATTTCTGCAAAAGATTTACAACAAAGAAAGCTCCAAGTCATGTACAGCTATATCTCAAAATGAAAAAGAATTTGTAAGCAAAAATATTTTCACCCAAGCAAGTTCCAGTTCATGCAATATTGGAATATTCAATTTAAAATGCCTATTAAGTGTTTTGGTGAATATGAAGTTTGGTTAGTGCCTCTATGATATTGAGGTAGTGTATCACCCTTCCATTGGTTGTATCTATACATGGAGCAACAAGAAAGAATAAAGGAGTTATGCAGTCAGAAAGTTAGATAGTGTTATTGGGAGTATGAAATGGTTTGCTTCCATTGGTCAAGCTATTGTGGATATTCTCTTTCCAGGAGTATTTGATCATTTGCCAGCTCTAATCTCCATGAGTGATAACAAAGACTTTGGTCCCAATACCTTTTAAAATTTTCAATTATTGGACTAACCACAGGGATTTTCTGGTTTGGATTAAAAAATGCACGGGATATAGAAGTACAAGTCACCCCTATGTACAGGCGGTATGTGATGTTGAAATCTGTGAAGACAATATTAAAAAAGGTTAACAAAGATATTTAGGGGAGCATCTCTCAAAAAGTATAGCAACCATGGTTGAACCTAGAGACTGTTCAGAAAGGCTTGCAGCAGAATCCTGGTAATCCAGCTCTAATGCTTTAAGAGGAGAGTTTGCATGAGTGTATATCAATGAGAAATACTGAAAAGGCTTTTATGAAGCAAAAAACAAAAAAACAAGTGGTTAAACCTAGGGAATCAAGATATTGCCTATTTTCATAAGGTGGTGAAAAAAAGAAATGCAAGAACTTATCAAGTTTTGTATGATTCAGATAGAAATAAAGTGGAGAACTCAGGTCAACTTAAAATTACAGCTATGGAGTTTTATCAGCAATTGTTGGGTTTGTCAGAGAAGTGCATTACTGAAAAGCAGATCAATAGAGTTAACCAAGTTCTGAGGGATCAAATCTCTGATGCTCAGAAGGAGATTTTACAGAATGATATGACAGAATTGGAGATCCAGTGAACTTTATTTTCTCAGGCTGGGGACAAATCACTTGGTCCAGATGGATTTACAACCAACTTTATTGAAAAAAGCCTGGTCAATCGTGAAAGATGATGTGGTTAAGGCAATTCCATCTCTCTTTGAATTAAGTAGACTCCTATGAGAGATAAATGATACAATAATTACTTTAGTCCCTAAAGTAACAAATTCATCAATAATGGGTGAGTTTAGGCCAATATCATGTTATAATGTCATTTACAAATGTCTTACCAAAATTTCTGGGTAATAGATTGAAGCAATGTTTGACTGGGTTAATTAGTAAGAATCAGATAGCATTCATTCAAGGAAGAAGTATCTCTGAAAACATCCTATTGGCACAAGAAATAGTACAAAACTATCATTAAGATAAAGGGAAAGCTAGATGCACTAATAAAGTAGATCTCATGAGAGCGTACGGCTCAGTTGAATGGGGTTCACTTTACAATGCCCTGTTACTGTAGGTATCTATAAGAAATACATTGATTGGGTGAAGGAGTGCATTACCACTCCAAAGATTTCTATTGTCCTCAATGATAACTTGGTTGTTTTTTTTTAAAAAGGAATGAAGGGAATAAGATAGAAGATCCATTATCTCCTTACTTATTTGTCCTAGTGATTGAGGTATTTATTAGGCTATTGCAGTCAAAATAAAACAAGGTTTCAAGAAAATGAGCCACTTCCTAAATAACCAAAAACATGTAATTGATGTGACATGTCGCGTTTAAGTACACATTGGGGTTGTGTAATTGACAACTAGGTTAATTGAGTTTGTGATCATGTGCATAATGCAAAATAAGGAAGATGGGGTCTAAACTAACCCATTCCCAAGCTATCTTCAGAACACAGCGCAAAAACAAAACCCAAAAAAAAAAAAAAACAAAAATCATCAAACCCACATACCAATTCAAACTAAAAAAAGAATAAAGCTTCATATCTTTTTTAACACTTCTATTACAAATTCAATATAGAAACCACAATAGGAAAAAATTTTGTCAACCAAAGTTTATTTGATTTTCCCCACGGTTTCTCGGCAACCAAACAGTAAAGATTCAGTGAAGAGAGAAACATACACAAAGGTTGAGGAAAAAAAAAAACTGTTTGATCATATGAACTAATTAAGGACGCACCAATAGTTCCTAAGAGAAAGTTTTGGTATAGCTATTGACAAGAATGTACTGAAAACCCATTGAAGCATTTCAACATACAGGTTGTACGGAATAGTAAAAACCTAAATTAAGCAGAGAAAATCACTAACCTCGATAGAGACAGAAGATTGAAAAGGCTGGTATAGGCCAAAAAGGCCAATCCCAGCACTTTTTTTCCCCGCGCTTTGTAGCGCTACGTAGTGAGTGTGGCAATAGGTTCGCTTGACCAACACCAACGCTTTTAAAAGTGCGGGTATAGGTCTTGGCGTTTTTGAAACCCTTTTCTAGCGCATTTTAAACCACTGCTATTTGTTATTTTTTTTTCTTTAAATACAGGCTTTAGCAGAATTTAAAAGTGCTAGGATAGGTCTTTTTTAAATATAGCCTATAGCAGTGGTTTAAAAAGCGCTACTATTGGTTATTTTAAAATATTGGCTATAGTGGTAGTTTCAAAAGCGCCGCTATAGGCTTTTTCTTAATATGGGTTTTAGCAGTGATTTCAAAAGCGCTGCTATAGGAATACAAGCCAAAAAGGCCTATAGTGGCAGTTTCAAAAGCACCACTATAGGTTTTATAAAAAAATAAATGGGCAAAAATATTTACCTTGCATTTTGTTTTCCAAACCTATTTATAGCTAAACAAAAATCAATATAAAATAAATTACTAAATCTAGTTGGCACACGCCAATATAGACCTCACAATAATCAAACATATTCAAACTATCAAATTAATATAATACAATAATAAAATTTCTAGCTATAATAATTGTTATGCTTAATACAAGACATTTCAAATGTTTAGAATGTTATATCATAGTTGCAAACTAAAAAAAAAAAAAAAAAAAAAAAAAAAGATGTAAACCCATAATTTTTTTTTTCATCACTCACACTTTGCCATGTGTCAAATTATAGAAAAAAATTGTGTAAAATATTGTGATACTACATTACTCTCAGAGAAATGATATGTCCACAACATTTTCATAACATTTTTATAACAAATCTTAAGTGGTAAGTTGTTATTATTAAGGTAAAAAAGTAATCTTAGTGTTATGTACAAATTTGAACTAATAACAACTAACTACTTATAATTTGTTGTAAAATTGTTGTGAACCTAACACCTCCCTTACTCTCAAAAATACTTAAAATATTTAATGCACCTATCAATGCATGTTACATCACATTGGGCAGCTGAAAAAAAAAAATCTAAATATAATGGCTGAAAAGATTTTGCTTTTATTAAAAACTTAAAACCTTTCATCATTTCCAAGTTAGCCACGTAAGGGACAGGGACTTAGGAATTCAAAAGGACTAAAAAAGTAACAAAAGTCTAAAGAAAGAAAAAGAAACACATACCTCAGTGAAAAAGAGGAAATTATAGAGCTCCATCAACGAAAAAAAGAAAGAGAAGAATGAAAAAAGAAGAAGAAGAAGCAGTAGTAGAAGACGAAGATACTTGTTACTGTAATTTGTGTTTTTGTTTTTTTGATCTGATGTAGTTTGTGTTTACTGTTTATTTGTTGAGCAAGTGTGGAGTTTGTTTTGGTGCAGACCCTACTTCGTTGTGTTCTTTTTTTTTCCTTACAAATCCCTTTGTTCAAGATTTGAAATTACCAGATCTCCTTCCGATCCTTGCTCTTCTTCGTGTTCTTTCATTTCTTCTAGATCTAATCATAAACTTCATACCGGTGTATTGGTCAAAATTCATAGGAAAAGTTGAAACAAAAAGAAACCATCTGAACCTCAAAAACCAGTCATGGTTCTTAGAACTGTACGGTCCGACCATGGTTCGCAAGGGTCCCTGCTTTTTTCCCATAAAACGGTTCTTGAAACTAAAAAAACTGCAAAATTGAGAGGTTTGCGGTTTTTCCGATCAGACCGTATGGTCTGGTCTGAGTTTCAAAACCTTGACTAGAACAACTTGACCAAATGAGCCCTAAATTTCAGGTAATAATTGGATCTTTGGTGGGTTGTCTTATGAGCCTTTACGCCACAATCCTGCTCAACCTGCGAACCACGAACCCCATGAGTCAAGCCTTTCCATCAATGAGAGGCCACTAGAAACCTTTAATGAATTGCACCCAACAAGGTCTTGGCCAGTAAGTAATGATGGCCAATTCAGAACTTGAGAAGAAAACAATGTTTTCTTTAATTAGTACTGATCATGTCAATCCAGAGAGACTCAACTGCTTCCTAGACATGCTCCATGAGACCGTAATTTTTCATAGCCCCAGGAAAAGTATGCTAAAATAATTACTTTGAGAATCCACTTCATGACATAGATCTAGGCCCAAGGATCCATAATAGACTATCTGTCCATTCCTTATATTAGTTTATGTCTTCAAAAAATGGCAGTGGTTGGGTCCAGTTCTCTTGTGTATTGGACTCGTTAAGATATGAACACGTGACAATTATTTGACATATGTTCAAATTCCAACTAATCCAGTACACAGAAACACTGAACCCAAATTGGTTCCTCAAAATGAATGATTATATCGAATAGATAAACTGGCACAACCACTTGATTTATGAGTCACAAAACAAAACTGTATCAAATTAAGTGGTCATCCCTATCCACTCATGTCAACCCATTGAGACACAATTACTTTCCTAGACATGCTTTATGAGACTATTTTTTCATGGCCTTAGGAAAAACATGCTAAAATAGCAATATTAAGTACCAGTATAAGACAAAGTTCTAGGTCCAAATGGCACGTAATAAACCATTTATTTGGTCCATTAGGTTCACACAATGACCGAGCAGCGATCCATCGAATTAACCTTGTGCTTGACTATATAGAACATACGTGCTCTTCAACTTAAACAAAACCCTTGTGCTCCACTAAATTAGCCTTATATCACACCAACCCCATAAGAACTAGAAAAAGCCCAACGATGGGGATCATCTCTGTTGCACATATAGCTAAACACGTCTTCTCTCTCTTCACCTACACCAAATTTCTTCTCTTTGGCTTTATGATTATAATGGAAGAACTTGTTATGCATTATTGCTTAATAATAAGGGATATAATCATGGTTGTCAAAATCGCGATTAGGATCATAGGATCGTATGATTTTACAATCCCATCCCACCAAAACGTTTAGGGTCGCACTAGGATCATAAAAATGGTAGAATTGTATGTAGGATCGTGTGGGATTGTATAGAATTGTAGGATCGTATGAGATTCTACCAATCCTACCAAAAACATAAATTTTTGGTTTTTTTTTTTTTTTTTTTATTTTTCATGCTGTGATGGTATGACTTTTTATTTTTATTTTTAATAAAATTACATTAACCTAAGCAAATGTTTTCTAGTTTCTAGTTCACTTGTAATAAAAATGAAGGACTGCTTCATCATTTCTAAATGAAGAATTTGATGTTGACTTTGCTTCCTTTTAAGCTATAATGTTGTCAAATTTGTTTGATCAATATACCAATTTGTGTTCTAATATTACTAATATATATATATATATATAATTTTATCAGTTATGCTTGTATTCGTATACTGGTTGATTGATTTTTTTAAGCATTCACTTTAATTTTTGCTAAGTAATATAACTTGAATAGTTGGGTGTGAAATTGTATTTTGATGTCTTTTTCAGCTCTAGTATATATACAAATATATAATCTCTATATAGATGTTGAAATGGATAATGATGATTAGGAATTTAGGATGGTAGTTATAAGAACTTTAGAATGAGAATAATTAAATGTTCACTTCACCTCAATATTCATCTTGCTTTTGGATTTCATATTGTAGTGAGCTAGTTTCCATTTGCTAACTTATTTTGGATTTCAAACTTGGAACTTAGAACTTGGAAAATATTTTCCATATGTTTTGATAAATATTATTTGGTTGCTAATTAAACATTTATTGAATTTTTAGATACATTGAGTCAAAACTTAAATATATTTGTTTCATTAGTATAGACTTAGTGTTGTATGACATGCAAATTTCATCATATGATGCAAATTTTAGTTTTTTTATGGATAAATTTATAATTTACGTGATTATTCAACATACAAAATCATTATCACTGTTTTCTTTTGCTATAAATCTGAAAGTATGTAGGATTTTACAATTCAGGATCCGATCCTATGATCTACGATCCCACCAACCTTTAAGATCCTACGTAGGATCCTAATTTTAACAACCTTTGATATAATATCAATGAGTAATGAGTAATGATAGTTTATAGTTATATATTTCTTATTACATATTCACTTTACACACGCTAAAACATGACTGAAATTGTTAAATCATATTTTTAAAATATGATTTCCCTAAAATCATGTTTAAATACAATTTCAAAAAGTAATATACGAAGTTTGAAATTATTAAATTTTTCGGAATGGTTTAATGTTGGATTTCTAAATCCTGACTTACTACTCGAAGTGTCATGTGCATTGATTTGTAGTTAAATTGGTTCCATGTTGGCTTGTTATTGCAAAGCAATGAATAATGTTACGTACACAAAAAAAATTGACAATATTTTTTATACCAGTTGATGTGGCAAGTTTGCACTAGTTCCGTTAGGTTCTAAAAGTTTAAAACAATTGATAAACTATGAACACAAACTTATCTAGATATAGATCTTAGAGTATATAGGGTTTATTAGACAATGCTCAAGATGCTGCAAGTCAGAATATAAGAATAAGGAAGCTGTAGGTTCAAGAATTTGAAACATGCCAGGTTTGATCGATTGAGAGAACAGGTTTGATCGATCGAGAGGCAGAACTTAATTAAAGCCCATCAGCCTGTTAAGCCCATTAAGTGATTAGAGTTTCAGATCTAATTCTCCTAGTATTTAAAGGAAACCATAAGACACGTTTTGTGATGACTTTGGAGATGCTCTTTTGAGATCTAAAAGATACTGTGTCTTCTCCTTTCAAAGTCATTACCAGAAATTAGTCTCATACCATTAGAACCGATCAACAACTATTGATGATCCAAAACCTTTGAGTGGGATCTCAAAGTCATAAACATAGGTGTTTGTATTTAACAAATTCTAATAGAAGAGTTCGTGGAGTCTGAGTTGCACGTGATCATGTGAGTAAGATCTACATGAGGTAGCTTTAGATTTTAGGGAGAAAATCTATTGTAAACTTCCATTCTATCATAGTGAATTTGTTTACTTTGAGGATAGTTACGTTAAATTCTCTATAGGCTTTTTATCTTGAAACTGTTGGTTTCATTGGTTTTCCTGGGTCATCATATTGCTGTCTTATTTACTTTTTCACACTAAGTAATATGATTGCATGAGTTTAACCTAGATCTAAATAATTAATATGAGTAACTACTTCGCTAATTAATTAGGTTAAACAAATTTTGGTTTGTAGGGGTCTAAACAGAACAAACAAGTGGTAGTAGAACGGTTTCACTTTGATTGGATTAACGTCCTGAGTAAGATCCTTAATCTTTGCTATTATGGACAATTTTATGTGTCTTACTACTTTTGGTTGTGATAATTTGAATAAAAAGGACACTAATGTTTCTGTTGATCTTATTGGTGCCTATGAAACTCTCCGTAAAGAATTATCTAAATCTTTGAAAATTTCTAAGAAATTCAAGGAAGAGTTAAAACTGGCTAAACTAGAAAAAGAGGAATTAATTGTGAGATTGTATAAATCTAATAAAAAGAATGAATTTTTAAGAAATCAATTTTCCCCTCAAGATGAAAAGATGAAAAGGTTGGAACAAGAGTTAGCTGAGACTAAAGTTGAATTGAAAAATTTTGTCTTGTACCAAACCTATTGTTGTTGATGACAGATTTTTTTCTGTTCCTATTAAGCCTAAAGCTAACAATGTTTATATTCCTCATTTCAAGAGGAATCATAAAGAAAAGACTTATTTTGCTAGGTTAGACAAAGGTAAAAGTTTTGATGTAAACGTTGAAGTTTCTAAATCTATGTCTAAACCACTTATTAGAGAGCAAAATAAAAATGTTTTTGTGCCTACTTGGCACCTTTGTGGCGTTGTTGGTCACATTAGACCAAATTATTCTTTGTTGAGGCAAAAACCAAAATCTGAGACTAGATCTGCTATTAGGAATACTGATGTTTCTAAATTTATTCCTATTTGTCATTTTGGTGGTGATTCCAATCATATTTGCCCTAACTGTCATGAATTGAAATTTAAGAATTCCGTGTTTGAGTCTAGGATATGTGATGATATATCTTTTGCTACAAGTTCTGATAAATAATTTCATATGCTTTTGAAAAAATTTTAAGCATGTTGGCTTGTGAAGGGAAATTGCAGGATTTTAGCCTCTCTCAGATGTAGTGTATAATCCCTCAAATACACTTTGTTTCTCATAAAGCCAAAGATGTGTGTTGTATGGTGAGAAAAGACTTGCTAAGGTGAGTGTTGTTTACTTGTTCCTGATTTAATTCTTTCAATTATTTGTGGACATATTTACATTCTATTTTTGACTTTTTTTTTTTTTGTTTGTTTTGATTATTTAAAAAATAAATCCAAAAACATTGAAAATTTTCAAAAAGAAAAAAATTTTATTTTGTGTCATTTTTTTTTCCTTGAGGATTACATGAATTATGATATCTCTTTCTTAAATTAGAACATACTTGATATTATGGAGAAACATAGAAAGTATGTGTTTCATAATTGAGTGCATAAGCTATTTCTGATTTTGTATGAGTATGTATTAGTTTGTACATGTACCCATGGGTTAATTGAGAAATTGATATTCCTTGTTTGTGTACTCTCTATACCTTAGTTGAGCACTGTTTATGCATTGCATGTTGTCATACATTGCATTTGCATTTTTATTCATTTAGCATAATGTGTGCTTTTTGTTTTTGGTCATAAAAATTTTAAAAACACAAAAGATTTTTAATTTTTTTTTTTTTTTTGTATTGCACACCATTTAGTCTGTAATTAAGGTTGTATAATGAAATTTGCATTTCATGACTGTGTATCTTGTTTAGCTTTGATGAGCTTATTTTACACTTTGCTAGTTTGTGCTATGTAGTGCTTAATTGTGTGAGTTGTTTATAATCTTTAAACAAATGATCTTGATTTTGATGTTACATATTTTCATCATAAGAACTAGAAAATTCTAGGAGAAAGGTATAAATAACCATCTCACCACTGTTATTCGTCAATCATGAACACCTGTGTGCAAATCATAAAAGTCATGCTCGGTAAAGTATAACACTTGCACAGCAAGATAAAATGAGGTGTCATCTTAGAAAAAAAAAAGTTTGTAACAAGGGAATTTAGTTTCTATCTCCTATATGCCCACACATGATATCTTTGATTGTGCTCAAAAAGAAAAAAAAAAAAAAAAAGAAAAAGAAAAAGCAAAAAGAATCAAAATGCTTTTACATGATTGCAAGCGTGTTTTCTAGGAGATGTGAGAGTTATATGATGTAACTCTTTAGTTGAAAGTCACTTTCAAACCAATGGGATTGATGATGTAGAAACTTTGTTTAATTACTATCTACATATCACATTTTCTGTACTTTGTACACATACTAGTTGTACACACTACAAGCAAACCTTTGTTAAATTATGTACATATGATTGTGTGTTTGCTAATTTGGCCATCTTTAATTGCATATGATCTGATGTGTAAATATAAATTTTTGTTTTGGTTGGGAATTAAAAAAAAAAAAAAAAAAAAGAAGAAGAAAGACTTTCATGTTTTAGAAGTTTTAATTATGTGATTTTAACTTCTTGATTGGTTGTGACATTTGCATTTAAGAGGTATCATGTTTTTAAAACTTTTTTGGATCATGTGCATATACATTGAGTCTTAAAAAAAACTGCTTTTCAAAGTTGTTTTTCTGCATAAAATTTCCTGATTTTTAAAGCTTTAAAATTTACATTGTTCGATCGATTGAAAGTCTCTCTCAACCGCTTGAAAATATTTAGGAAAGACAAGTACATTCCGATCAAGATCTTGTGCCTCTTCTTACAACTTTTGGGTTAGAAGTATTAGATTGGGATTTGAGATGTATTTGGGCATTTTATTGTAGTTGGGTTGTTCTTGTTTTTGAGCATTTCATTTTGTATGTAAGTTTTGTCATAGATTGTCAAATGGGGAGATTGTTAGGTTTTAAAAGTTTAGAACTATTGGCAAACTGTGAGCACAAACTTGTCTAGATATAGATCTTAGAGTCTATAGGGTTTATTAGACAATGCTCAAGGTGCTACAAGTCAGAATAAAAGAATAAGGAAATTAGAGCTTCAAGAATTTGAAACATGTTAGTTTGACCGATTAAGAGAACAAGTTTAACCGATCGAAAGACGGGTTCTGCAGAATTTAATTAAAGCCCATTAGCCTTTTAAGTCCATTAAGTGATTAAGGTTTCAAGTGTTTAAAGGAAACCCTAAGGCATGTTTTGTGATGACTTTGGAGATACTCTTTTGAGATCTAAAAGGTACTGTGCCTTCTCATTTCAAAGTCACCACTGAAAATCATTCTCATACCATTAGAACTTGTAGATCTAAAGTTGCTGCTACAAGATCAACAACTACTGATGATCCAAAACCATTAAGTGGGATCTCAAAATCACAAACGTGGGTATTTGTGTGTAGCAAATTCAGATAGAAGAGTCTATGGAGTTGGAACTACACATGGTCGTGTGAGTAAGTTTTACATGAGGTAGCTTTAGATTTTAGGAAGAAAATCTATTGTAAACTTCCATTCTATTATAGTGAATTTGTTTACCTTGAGGATAGTTAGGTTAAATCTTCCCTAAGTTTTTTACCTTGAAACTGTTGGTTTCATTGGTTTTCCTGAGTCATCATATTGCTGTCTTACTTACTTTTCTGCTCTAAGTAATATGATTGCATGAGTTTAACCGAGATCTAGATATTAATCTAAGTAACTACTTGGCTAATTACTTATGTTAAACAAATTTGGTTTGTAGGGGTCTAAACAGAACAAACAAGTTCTTATTTAGACCCACCACATACGTCAATTTTTAAGCTACCACTAACAATATGCCATACCAACAAGTGTCAAATTTGTTGTCAAATTTTGTGTCTATAGAATTTCTCAAAAGCAATTGTAGGTTATTTTAAAATCATTTTTGCAGTATATCAGTATTTGTTCTCTTTACAAGCATAGAAATGCACTAGTGACGTTGGCCATTCTTAACATGTTGTTCCTTAGAAGTAAGAACATAAATTAATAAACAAATTAAATTTCATAATCTTCAAATAATCATTTGAATAATAACATTTTACATAAATTAGATTTCACTATAAAATTAAATAATAAGTTGAGAGACATTAACTCAATGGTACCTTAAAATAATCTCATAAGTCATAACATGATAAACAAAATTACTGTAAACTTATCTATATCTATATCTATATATTACTAAAAGCTAAAACGTGGCATTTATTGCTGCTAAAATCTTGTTGCACCACCTTATCGCCATGTCATTCGCCACATAGTTATTATTTATTCTTTTTTTTTTAACAATATATATATATATATATAAATAGATTATTGACTTTGCATATTCATCTTTGTCAGTTTTAACATCTATATATATTTCTATTTTATTTCCAAATTTCCTATAATTTTTTATTTTATTTTATTTATATATTTTTACATTCACTTATTTTTTTAAATATTTACACTTTTTTCAACCTTTCTTCTTCCCTTACCTTTTTATCTCCCCATTACCCTCTACTTTAATATTGCTATTCATCTTTCCCTTCATCTTCATTTATTTGTCTCTTCTTATCCCTTCTCTCTTACTATAAATTTGTCACCTTTTTTTTTCTTTGCATAGTTCTCTCTCTCTCTCTCTCAATGTTTTGGTGGATTTTTATTGCATCTTCGCTTTAGGTTGATAAATTTTTATGTTTTTAAGAACTCTAATTTAAGTTGATACGATTTAGTTTTGTTATTTGTGTGTTTTCTCTCATAGGAAGCATGTGGAGTTTTCTACAGTCTAAACCATTTCTTGGAATCATCTACGTTGTATACTTGTACACCTCTCAATGCCTACTATTTTCAGCATCAAAGACATATCCAAGATTTTTCTAATTCTAATTTTAGCCTCCTTTGTTTAGATGTAATCTGCATAATATGTCGTGCATGAACATTCTTGACATTTCTGAAGCATCTAATTTGAGATATAAATTTTTGGACAAGGTAATAAATATATAGCAAAAGTGAGAAATATATTTGATGTTATTAGCAAACACTATTGTTTTAATTTGAAGGTTGAAATTCTGCAATCTTATTCAGCAATGAAACATTTAATCCTCAGCCCTATTGAACCTGATTTGAGTCACTTGCTAGTGATGTCCAGAACACTTAACTTGCCCACTCTCCAACAACACACACACGCACACAAAGACTTGCTAGAATTGTGTGGTAACTAAGCTCTCATCTCTCCAACCTTTAACCTTTAAGGGTGGGCATCTAGAAGGCTTGCTACTATTTAGAAATACTTTACTCGGTGTATAGTATCAAAATTAAACCTATCCAAGAGAAGACACCTGATAGTTCATTCATCATGGGTGATTCAACTTAGTTGAAGTTAATGATTGATGAATAAAAAGGCTAGCCACTTCTTGAGGAGAAAAAGAAGAAATGAGATTCACACTTGCCATTGCAGTTGACCCTATGTTCCTTTCAGATTGTACTTAATTTGTTGTTTCTCCAACTATAATGCCTATACTGTTTCTTTTTCTCACATTGTGCTTAATTTTTTTTCCCTACATTATAAAAAATTAAAGATAGTAGATAAAAATAAAATAGTATTCCATTACATAGCATAATTTGGATAATTTAGTATTTATTGTTATATCTTTTAATTTTTCTTATTTTTTTCTTTTCTTCTATTTTACTCAATATTCAAATTCAACCACATCCTCCTTATCATTAAATTATTTATATTTTCTCTCTTTTTGTTTTAAAAAATAAAAAATGTAATATTTTACTTAAATTCAAATAAAAGAAAATTGTGCTCATCAAATTGTACTCTTTTTTTTTTTTTTTTTTAACATTTATAGTTTCTCCAACCTTTCTTTTTCTCTTTACCTTTTCATTTCCCCAAACATTCTACTTTGATATCACTCTTCCTCTTTCCTTTATTTTCCTTTATTTGTTCTTTTCATTGTCATCCTCTTAGTATAAATTGTCATTCATTCTTTCAATCTTTATATAATTTCTCTCACAACAAAGGTTATTTCCCACTCTTTCTCTCAATTTTTGTGTATTTTTTTTCTTGCATCTCTATTTAGCTTGATAAAATTTTGTATCTTTAGAACTCTATTTGGTTGATGGGATTTAGTTTGAGTTTTAATTTTTTATTTTTCTATTTTTTTATAATTTTTTATGACCTTGGTGTAAATATTATCACATTGCATTATAAAATAATTAAAAATAGTATATAAGAACTACTATTATTATATTACATAGAATTATTGGATAAGTTAGTGTTTATTTTATGTATTTTATTTTATTTTTTTCTCATATCATTTTATTAACATTTAAATTTAGCCATATCCCCCGTATATATCATTAAATTATTTATATTTCCTCTCTTTTTTATTTTAAAAAATTTTAAACATAATATTTTGCCTAAATTAAATAAATAAAATTGTCCACATTAAGTCGAGTAATGCTAGGGAAACACTCATTCTCATTCTCACACCCAAGCATCAAATGAAGAATGAAATACAAAACAAATCAAGTTAGAACCACTAAATTAAAAAAAAAAAAAAAAAAAACTAATAATGCATATTAATGTCATAGAATCATCATCAAATTTGGAAAATGATAAGTTGTCAATGGAGAGAGAGAGAGAGATGGTATAGTGAAAAACCAATACAAAGTAATAAAAAGTAGATAATGAAAAAAAAAATCAAATGTCAATTAGTAATCGTTAATTGGAAAACAAAGAGGTTGTAAGGAGAAGTAAAAAATAAAATAAAGATTATCATGTGGAGAGCTTTAAAAACTTTATAGTGTAGTATATATAAACCGTTAAATTCACTTAAAAAATTAAATCAACAATCAACAATTAAATACAATCATAGTACAATTTAAATTTAAAACTAATCAAACTCTAACTATAGAAACCATATTAATCATAACTAAAAAATAGATGTTCTCTGATAGTAATATAAATTACATAAGAAATAAAGTTAGAAAATTTAAAAATCCATTTTTTGACATTTCATTTAACCATATTTATAATGTATATATATATATATATATAATTTTCATATACTATTACTTTCGAAAATCTAATGAACAATGCTACATCTCATTTATCGACTTTGTTATGCAAATCATTAGTTAATAAATATATGATAATAGTAAGAAGCGTTACAAATGAGATCACTAAAAAAAAAAAAAAAATTAGCCACTATCATTATGGAGTAGTAGTCTATAATTTTACATATCAAAAAAATGAAATATATAGAGTTTTCTTAAAAGTATGTGTAAAAATTCACTATATGTGCGTGTGTGTGTGTGTGTGTAAAGGTAAAAAAAATATATATTTAAAGTTTTTATTAACTTAAAAACTAATGAAAAATCAATGGTTAATAACTAAAATTATAATATCAATAAAATATTTAATGAGACCATCTTAAAAAAAATTATCACAGGCAATTCGCAGGTATGCGACCAGTGTATTATAATTTAGGTGGCGAGGTTGAGGCACAAACCAAGTCGCTATCTTGAGACAATACACATCGTCTATGGATTTATCCAATGTATTAGAAAAATAATTTCTACATGTTATCTCTAAGATGCAATAGCCTAACCACTTTCCTGATTATTTTTACAAGCCTACACCGTTTGTAGGATACGAAATTCTTAATGGTACTTTCTTTTACCCATAGCAAAGTACATACAAATAGAAATATTTTTAAATATAATTTAACAACAAATATTTGAAGAGGGAGTATACGGCTTGTTGGAATGTAAAATTTACTGATAAAAGAATTGTCATCATCTCAAAATGCTTACACCACATGTATATAAATGTCTAGGTGTAGCCCAGTCATTTAGTCCCATGTTTAAATAATTAAATTAAACTTTCTGACATTTTTTGTATTCAAAACGTTTGGTTTGGACTTTGGATAGCCATTTAGTTACAAACCATTTTAGCATTTTTATGCTCATTGAATTCGGCAGTAATGGGACACTAAAGAGAAAATCTGTCAAATGACCATTTTTCACTTTATACGAATTTAACAGGCATAAATATTAAATGACTATATAATCAGAATTAAAATACATTTTATAAAAATATTCCAACATAACATAAAGCAAACTTAACTTCCCTAACATATTTTCACATGTAGGCTGGGTTTGGATTGTTATGAAAAAACCATATATGCGCGTTTGCGTATTTTCTATAGATCCCGTGCACTGTTCACGGGACCTGCAAGTACGGATTTCAGTCAATTTTTTTTTTTAAAAAAATTGGGTCCCACGGCACAATTTACACATTTAAAAATTATTTTGCTACATTATTTTCAATTTTCAGCAATAAGCAGTATCCAAATAGACCCGTAATTAATCAAGAAAAACCGTCCAACAATTTTCCATACGATTCTATAGGCCATAAATGAGGTCCTCTAGTGAAGGAAAGAATATACAAAGCCTTCATTATAAATTAAGTTAACAGCACCAGAAGAATGAATGAAAGTTTTATCCAGTTTTAGATCTCTAGTTTAGTAGTCCTGCATAGAAGGGTATATCAGTATTAGGCAACCAAGTATACCCCATTGTGAAATTGTACACAGTGAAATTCAAAGCCTGCGTAGCATTCATCAATCTATAACCAGGCCAGTGTACTCTCATGCTGGTATTTGCACCTGGTCCATAATTCTTAAACTCCCCATAATAGAGTGTGTCTAGTCCAACAGTTCCATTCCATTCCAACCATCCAACTGGATTGATCACGCTACCAATATATGATTGCATATACACAGTCCTAGAATACTTCTTCCAAGGTCGGCCTAGATAAGTTGATGTGGAGTTCAAATCTATAGCCAAGTCAGGTGCAGCTTCTATTGTGCAATTGTGGATGGATATGCCAGTGTTCTGATTTGGGTCGGTCCGGCCCTGAGCTGTGACTGCATTCTTCTGGCTAACCATTGGTTTCCGAGAATATATATTGCAGCTCTGAAACACAGCAGCAGCGTTCCCAAATATGAAATCTACAGTTCCATATATGTTACAATCTTTGTAGAATTGTCTGAGAGAGTGAACATAAAGTGTGTCCTGGTAGCCTTCAAAGCTACAATGATAGAATGTGGAGAGGTCGGCATTGTTCCTTACAGCCACTGCTTGGTGTTTCGTAGGACCGGCTGTGTTCCTGAATGTAATGTCTACTGCTATAAACCTTTCTCCAGAAACAGCTGCACCACCATACGAATTGGTTTGGAGTCAGCACAAATAAAATTTTCCAAGTTTTATGATGATGGATATGAGTCAAGCATTATTGCAGAATTCACTGATCCACACCCCCAAATAAAGCCTAGAGGATTCATGTGTATGATCTCCCACAAGTTATTGCTGTATACATTTCAAAAACATTCAAGACATGTGAAAATATTTATGGGAGGTTGAACCAACACAAGCACTACCACTTGTTGCAAAAACTTAAATAGTTAGAAAAAGTGTAAATTTGATCATTTAATCACTAAACAACTTTTAGGCTCAGTTTAATATTTATCCTCATAAAATTAAGCACATTTCAATATTATTCTTGTCATCAACTCTAGTTAACGAACGATACTGACATAGTTAATAGAATGTTTGCGTCAACTTGATTACAAAAATAATATTAAATAAAAACGGGTGTAGCAAGAACAACAGCTTCGCAGGTGAAAAGCCGTGTAAGCTAAAAATTTTGAAAACCAAAAACTTATTTAAAAATGATAATTTCATGTAAAGTGATAAAAAAGAGTAATATTAAGAATACAACATTTTTTTTTTACCATTTATTTCATAATTATTGACTTGACTTATTCTGATTTGAACAATATCACTTTTACCTGAGTTTACTACTAACTCTATTTTTACTATATATTAATCACAATAGGTTATGTCATGTCCTACACCTGTTAGAAATGAAGATCATGTAATTATCCAAATGAAAGAAAAATTTGATAGTGACAGGATGAGCTCCAATACTTGCCTATAATGTTTTTGATAAACACATAAACATGATATAAATTTTTTGGAAGACAAGATGTATGGCATGGTTATAGTACTTACCAAAGGTCGAAGAATTAAAAGTTGTCCAGCCATCAATCACACTATGGTTTCCAGTGATCACAGTCTTGTTGATCCCATCTCCAATCAACAGTATATTCCTCTTATTTTTGGGCACCACAATGTACTCCTCGTAATACCCTTCTCTAGCATAAATTACAAATAATCCATCTTCAGGCATTGAATTATTGGGAGCAAATGCAATTGCCTCCGTGATAGATGTGAAGTTTCCGGTACCATTACGGGTTACAGTCACTTTATCGATTACGAGAATTCCATTATTGCCTTTCAATTCACTGAGAGTCCGTTCCTTGTTGGGGCAATGCACTGATATTTGGCAAGAGGATCTCCGTAGAGCCTACAGCAAATTACTTCTTCAATTTCCTTTTTACCCCAAAACTCCTCAAATAAACACCTCAATCTATTTTGCATAATATATATATACACAAACCTAACTCCTATTTTTTTTTCCACAATTATTGAAATGGTAAGTTCATAGAAAACAATAAAGTGTTGTCAATGATACAACTATATGTAAATCAATAATAATTTGATGCCTTAATTAACAATGAAAAAATTTGTGAAAATTATTATGTGATGTCAATAACTCATTTAGACTTTCAAAAAAACATGTCTTGTGAATCTCTCTTATCAAGATCCGACAAAATCCCATAATAAAAAGCTTCTCCAGTATTTTGAAGTGAATCTCTCTTTTTGTGTTGAAGAGCAACTAGTTGACAGAGTTTGGCTATTTATTTCCAAATTGAGTCACACATATGGTACAAGTGTGTAGTTCCTTTAATACTAATGAAATTTTTTTAAAGAAAACATCTAGGGTTCGAATCATCTCACTCTCAACTATTGAAGTATTCAAAAAAAGAAAAATACTCCAATGTACAAGAGGGTAAACTGTATCATTGAAAAAGTCGGTGAGGTAAAGTGACATCACCCTAAGCACAAGGAGGTAAAAGTGTACCTTCCTTTTTTTTTTTTTTTTAATAATTAAAAAGAAATAGTAAAATAAAAACAGTTTACAAATCCTATAATATCATTACAATATTTTTCAAGAGTTTGGTAAAAATTAAATATAAACATCAACTATATTTTGTTAAAATCAGGAGATTTGTAATTAAAGGAGTCAGTTTCGTACTATAAACCATTTCAATTTGGATAAAAGAATGATATATTTCAGTATTTGTTAATATTAGTATACAGTTTCGGAGTTACTACTATTTAAGTGTGTGTGTATATATATATAGTAATTTTAATATATGAAAATTTACTAAACTAAATGTACATATTTTTACAAAATGTTAAAGATACTACAAATTTTATCCCATTGCATTTACAAATTAATGTGATAATTAGTGTTCTTAGTAAATTTCAATAATATAATAAATAATTATCAAAATTATTTTTTGTGGTTGGTAAAATATTAATATGTAAAGATTATGTAATAAAAGTTTGTAGTGTCCTTAGTATCACTTATATCTTTCGGTTACTCAACATTGTTCTGAACTCCTCTTTTATTCTCCTCCACCAATCTCTCTACTTTTTACAGGTTTATTTTTTATTTTTTAGCATTGTTTATTTCATACACGCTATTACACACATAGTAAACACTCACAAAAAATAAGGAATAACATGACTTGAAGTCATGATTTGAAACTAAGGATAAATAAAAATGCAAAATACAAAGCAATGCGCAAAGACTTAGAAGATGGAGTAACATGTAGAGGAAAAACAAAGAAGAAGAAGAAGGGAAGAGACCAAGATAGGAGGGAAAGGGATAAGATTGTGAGATTTTGGGAGACATCTAATATCAGGTGATAAGTGAAATTTTTTTGAGCAACTAAGTTTTTGTTTCAGTCGTGTATTCATTCACGAATTGAAATCTGGTATTTCTCCCAATACTGTTGAAATGACCTTGGTATGGCTGATATTTAACGGACATGAAATCAAAGCATTTTTGTACTGGCCTAGGCACCAGCACGAAAAATACTGACTAGTACGGTATGAGTTCGATTTCATTGTTTGTAGCTTATCAACTAGCATCTAATAGTATTTCCAATGAAAATATTCAAGATTCAAATCCCTGACCTCAGTGATTTATCCCAAAAAAAAAAAAAAAAAAAAAAAACAAAACTGTGTACAAGATTGAAATGTTAATAAGGTAAACTCATCACTAAGAGTATCACCAGTAGGCTGGCTAAATCTATTTTTTGGAGAGAAAAGCCACTGTTCACCCCCAAAACTCCCTCCAACAGCCTCTCTATCTCCATTTTTTTTTTATAGATTTGCTACAGTAACTCTCCAGGCCTGGAGAGCACCGTAGCAATTACTGCAGCATATCTAAACAATATTTCCCCTTAAAATAATACAGGTTAAATTAAAAAAAAAAAGACTTTTTCCTCTTTCCTCCCTTTCTCTATCATCTCACGGCTACAAACACAACCATCTTTCTCTCAAACATCTCTAAACTAAAGCATAATCAACATACAAACTCAAAAACATAATCTTAAAATTAATCAAACCACAACAATAAAAGCAAAAAATTCTTGCTCTCATAAAACTGATATAATTTAAACAACAAATCTAAAATCAAAACAACAACAATAGATCAGGAATAGAAAAAAAAAAATAGAACAACAATAAAAGATCAAGAAAAAAAAAATTAGAAGCTGATCTGACCCCTGGTTGCATGCACTTCGCAGTGAGGAGGAGAAGCAGCAGTGGCGGTGTGGTAGGTGTGGTAGAGCAAAGGCGATTTCTCCTTTCTCTCCATGCGTGTCTGTGTGTGTTTGAAGATAATGACATCAAAAGACAAGCAAGATTATGTGAGACGTATCACAGAGAGAGCTAGAGAATTTATGGAATCAAATAGAAAAAGAAAAAAAAAAAAGAAGTAGAAAATGAGAGAGCTAGAGAAAGAAAGAGAGAGGGAGGTTTTGGAATCAAGTGGAAAGTAAAGAAAAAAAGGGAGAGGATGGAATCCTATGGGTATATGTGTGTGGTGGACAAAATGCAAGAGAAAAAAAAAAAGAAAAAAAAAAGAGAAAAAAAAGAGAGGAAACGTATGGATGAAAGAAAGGCAAAGAATAAGAAATCACAATTTAAAAATACTACCATAATATTTTCACAATAAATTTTAAGTAATTAGCTAATATTGGTGACTAAAAATATAATTTCAGTGGTGGGTTCAAATTAGAACTAGTAATAACTTTTCATATAAGATTTTGTTATGATTCTTATGAAAGTATTGCAAAAAATATTGTAGATGTAACACTTTTTGTTGAAAAATATAATTGTTGAGAATGAATAGAGGAAGAAAAATAAAGATTAAAAAAGAATAAAGAATGAATGAAGAAATAATATTTAAATGAGATGGAGAAAATATAGAGAATTTGTTGAAAAATGTATTTGAAAAAGTAGGTAGATGAAAGATAAATGTCATTGTTGATTGTCCAAATGGTACAAAAATTTTCCTAAACTGCTGGAGATGCTCTAAGTACAAGGAGGTAAAAGTGCATGTTCCTTCTTTTATATAATTAAAATGGAATAATAAAAAATAAGCAATTTGCATACCCTACTAAATAATAATATCATTACATAATTTATCAAGAGTTAAAATTTTTTCAAAATAATCATTAACTGTATCAAATTTGAATAAGAAGATTTCACATATATATATATATATAGATTATTCATAAATGAAACCGCGTTTGGAAATTAGTATTGTCTCATTATGTGTATTATTATTATTATTATTATTTTCTGCTGAGTATGCATGCTTGTCTTTTGACATGTTTCAAAAATCACTTTCTATAAGGAATTTGTGAAACTAATCTTCAATAATCAATAAAATACTACTCCCTAGTCCCTTGATGGTTGATAGAATTCTAATGACTATGTTACCAACTCAAAAGACACATAAAGATAATTATATATAGAATAATAATATATCCCCTCCTTTTAGGGAAATCTCCCAGGGTCACCTATTAATTTATAGGCATAAACTCTAAAATGCTGCAATTGTCACTCAAGGAATGTGACTACACAAAAAAGGCACTGCTGCTAACCATAAAAGAAAAGAAAGAAAAAAATTGCTATCAAATTCAGTCAAGAAGAATGAAGGTGATCACATGCAAAAACACATGTGATGTGAAGTGTGACGTGTGAAGTGGCAGCCAAGTTGTTCAACTCCAACCGTGTTTCGTGAACACTGAACTTTATAGCGAGTCACCTTGAGTTTCAACCGGCCCAAACACTATTTTATTTCTGGATAACGCATTCAGGAAAATTGGGCAAAGTCATCAATTGTGAGGCCCCAAATTTTAAAGGGCCCCAAATCATAATTAACTCGATCTTTGATGCACAATAAGCACTAGATTTTAGGTAATCTCTGACCAAGAGATCCGTCTAGATTGTCTCTTGGTGCAATTATATTATATAATTAACTTGGATGGGCATAAAAGAATCAACGTGTTGCTCTTACTTTTAGGACTTTGTGCCGTCCATGAATGATCCTTGAGAACTTTAAAAACTCTTTTTTGGGGGTAAAAAAATTAAAGTGAGATGTCTACCAATTCACTAAAAATGTGTTTTAACTTTTAAGGTGCCTTTAAAAACTAAAAACAGTTTTAAGCTCAATGCTGAAATTTGGAACTTTTATGAAGAAAAAAAAAATTTATAATTAACTGTTTATATTTTATAAATTCAAAACTCTAAACCATTTTTCAGTGTAATTGTAAAACACTCTAATTCTTAAACTTAAAGAGCTTTTTAAGTAAAATCCTATATTACATAATTTCTACTACTGCTAAAGCTCTGCAATTAAATCTGTACTTCCTAAAACAATATCAATATCAGACTTTTTGTTAAAAGTTTATATGTAATTAAAACAACTGTTCCAGGTTCGGTGGACAGCCCTATATAGCTAACATAATCAATGAATTTTACCCCTTGGACCACCAGCTCAAGCAATATGCCAGTAAATTGTCAATGCTGCCACCTTTGGTCCATGCACCAAACACAAAGTTAACCGACACGAAAATTTTTGCAGAGAAATGTTAAAACTATTGTAATCAAATTTTATTATACAAAATATTTACCAAACTTAGTAATAAATGCAATTATTTATAGTTCAATAATTGATAAATAAATATCGAAACTACCTTTGTGTATATATATTATAAAATTTCTTACAATCCTAGCATATATTTTTTTTTTATTATAAATAATTTCACATAAATTTTTTTATATATAAAAATATGGTATTCTAGTTTTTGTTGAGACTATTCTACTCTCACTCCTAAATTATGAGATGTTTTAAAATTCTATGCATCGATGAAACTTATAACTTTGAATTTACTGAAACAATTTTTAAGTTTATTGAACCTACCACCAAAATATCTATAAAGAGACTCTTTTTTTTACCTTTAGTGAGGTGGTATGTTATACATTTTGTGAGGGATCCGTGTACAGTGAAAGCAAGTTACTCTAATAACAATTTGCCAAAAAATTATGAAAAAATACTGTTACTGTGCAAGAAAATAATATAACCAAAAAATAAATAAATAACAGGCACTAATTAAGAAATAAGGTTGAGTACCTCGATGAGGGTTTCAAGTGGCTCCCGGACAGGGTGTCCCTTGGTCGGAAATCCATCCTTAGACCCCTTTTTCTTCTTTTCCAGTTTCAGATTTCGATTCAACGAATGTGTCACCAACCCAAGTGACACACTATACAACTCTGTCACGTTGTTCAGAGGCTCAGACAATGCACTCACAATGCTACTCTTAGAATACTCAAGCCCATCATAACAAGTTTGCTGGTTGTCACAATTGCACTCAGCAATGTCTGAACTCGCTCCACAAGCTCATCGTTCAGAGACGCAGCTATTTTCAGCTCAGTTGAGATTGACTCCAAGTAGTCCACATTGAGTTGAGAGAGCTGGCCGCAATCGTATAGTGCACCAATCTCGGCTTGGCTCATATAGGATCGTTTCTTGCCGTGGGTGAGGTATCGGTTGATCACGCGTGACATTTTACGTGCTTGTTTTAGAGATTGTTTGACAGAGAACTTGCCGTAGCTGTAGGGATCCGACGGTGAGGAGTGAATGGTGGAGAGGATCGAACGGCAGAGTTTTGGTAGAGGGTGGACTTGCATGCAGTGGAAGGTGAAGAGGATTCAGCTGAGGTAAACACAGCTAGGAAAAGTAGTATGAGAAAAGAAATGAAGAGAAAGACTGGGGCTTTGGCATTCTGAAATTTGTGATTTTGGCCTCTGAAAATTTGGGTAAGGCTATTGACCTTTTCGAAACTCAATAAAGATGAAAATTTTGTGTACTGACTACGATCTTATTCTCAGTCTAAACCTAGTAGAAGTTTTGTGCAATTGGAAAAGTAGAAGTTTTTGTGCATTGAATAGTGAATACAACCTTACTATGCTTGAAAATGCAGTTGAGGCTAAGAGTAAGGTTGTTGTGAAAATGCAATTGAGGTTTGGTGGATTTGAGAGTGTGAAGAGAGAGAGAGAGAGAGAGAGAGTTTGTGTGGGCGCGCAATGTAAATGCAGAGTAATTAGTTTGAATTTATGTAGAGGTAGCATAGAAGAAGGGGAATCATAAATGAGTGTGAAAATATTAATGGTGATGGGGTTTGGTCCCTGGTGTGTCGGTTTGAGAAGTTAAAGATGGGCAATAATTGTAAGGTAGTATGGTAGGAACTTGCAAGGAAAGACAGGCCAGATGTCACGTAGATATGAGTAGTTTACACTGCCTCTCGTATATAATTATTACAGTTTTGTTACAAACCAACGATTTTCACGGTTGGCGTGTTGGTTTGAATGTGTGTGTTATAAAAAAAAACCAATGATTTTCACTTTTTTTTTTTTTTTTTTATGAACACCAATGATTTTCACTTTTACTTTTGTCTTTTGCTCTTTTTATATAATATGTAGTGTACGCCACGGCAGTTTTGATGAGACTTCTTTCATCATATCATATGGTAATTCGTCATTTGATGATATGATATGAAACTACATGATGCCTTAATTATGTGATTAAACATAAGCTTAACGACAAATATGTGGATATAAAAAGTTTTATAAAATTTTAATAATTGTCGACGTGATAAATTATGTAAAAAAGTGACATTAGTAAATAATTCAAATAAAAGTTTGTCAACTCAACTATTATGAAAAATATTATAAAATTTTGTGTATATACCAAGTAGCATTGCTCTTTGTTAACTTTTTTTTTTTTTTTAATTTTTTATCATTGCTCTTTGTTAATTAGCGCTTCGATAGCACAATTTAAATATATTTGCCAAAAGTCTTATAAATCAACCAGTTTACATTCATGGTGTTTTCCAAGACATCTAAAATTCAAATATCTTTTTTATCATTTTAACTATCAAATTATCAAAAATAAAAATAAAAATAAAAACCAATATATTTAAAATTATATTAAATTATAATTTATATATTTTAAAAAAATAATATCAAACTAGGTATACGTATCATATATAATCTATTAAACTGAAAGTTAAAATCTAAATTAAATTCTAATTTTGAGCCAAGTGTCCTTCTAATTTTCCTATAATTTGATGACAAGTTTTCTTAGATTAAAAGTACTCTAATTTTATTTCAAGTGTGATTTAATTTGTACTCTACTTTTGGGTATATATTTATATGCAAATTCATTCATCTTGTTAGTATATATGATAGTTAGTCTATTAGTCCACTAGACTTTGACCTAGTGTACTGAACTTGAGATATACTCATATTACTTGTACTTCTCACATACTATGCTTATATAAAAGCTCCTTATTGTATAGTATTATACATACATAATATATGTAATATACAAATTATTCTCTAACCTCTGTCTTGATCTCTCACATCACATTCTCTTTAAATTGTTAACACATCTAAACTTCAAAAATATAAAAAGACTTCATTTGAATTTATTATGTTTATGTATAATACTATTTTTAGGTTTGAACTGAGTTTTGATTGAGGGTATAAAATGATAGTTTTAGGATGTTGGATTTTGAGGAACTTTTGATACATTTGTGGATTTCAATTGGTTGGATGGTGTCGACTTAGGGAAAATAGGGTTGAAGACTGGTTGTTGTGGTTAATTTCGTTTGGCGCGGGGGGGGTGGTTTGGTGATTTAACTAGTAGGGAGTGAAGTGGAGAAGGCTTTTGGCCTAAAACCTAATCTTTTTGAGTATTTTAGCCTTTTGGGGTGGTTGATAGGAGTACACTAGTTTGGGGTTTGAGGTGGGGATGGCATTGGTAAAAGGAATAGGAGGGGTGAAAGAAGAGACTGAGAAAAATAAAAAAACAAAAAGAGTTAAAAGATAAAATGGAAAAGAAATATAAAAACTGGTTTGATAGAAATCCACTAGATAGAAGTTAGTGGAATGACCACATTGGTGAGGCACAAAATTGGGAGGAAAGATCAAAACTTTAGAGGCGAAAATGTAAACAAAGAAGACTTAAGAGTGTAATTTTTAATTGAATCTCTTTTTTCTAATTAATCTATAATATTTATAAACTTGTCTCCAAGGTCATGATGGTTTAAATCATGTTATGATTTCCCCTTTCTATTATGCAACGGTAGTATCATTTATCATGTAAATTCGGCCTATTTTATTTTTACATGGACAAAATTTGGCTACAAGTTTGGTTGTAACCAAACTACACCAACTTCCACTAAAAAGAATTAATATTGTTACATATTTTAAAAATATAATTGTTGGATTGCATGTTATTTATGTTCTTAACACACATGTCACTTTCATATCAATTGGATATTATATACTATTTGACCCATAAACTTAATTTTTATGAATAATTTTAGACTAAAAAAATTGAAATTTAAACATTTAATTGATGACAGAGTTATTGATTTTTAATTTTTTGGAAATTTTGTAAATATGGAGGATATAATAGAAGAAAATGTAATTTAATGGTGGATTTGGGTCTTTTTTACAATATATCCTAAAAAAAGGTAAGGATTTTGTGATTTAACATCATATGTATATAGAGGAAAGAAAGAAGCATTATTTTGCTATCCCAAACAATTATATGGCAGAGTAGATGTTATATATTATGTTTTTCAAACAAATTAAAATTTTGATATTGATGGAAACTAAAGATGATTTTATAATTTCCATAGTTTTTTTAGTGGGTATAGTATCCATGCAAATCTTAACTGTTGAATTGAATTGTTTTAATTCTCACTGTTTGTTTAACTTTAGTGGTAAATGAGTTATCCGCGGGAAAATTTAAGGTCAAAAAGGAAAACCAAAGCAGAAAAAGAAATAGTGAATTGAAAGAAATATCAACAGATACAAAGACTTTCAGCCTAGAAAGCATGGATGTGCCTCTAGAGGCGGCGCACCCACGTCCGACACACACGGACACACCGTGCGGCCATTGACACGGCTATGCGCGCGTCAGTGACGAATCCTTTTTTTTTTTTTTTTTCATTTTCCGATTCAACCCTATACAGGCCGATTCGATCTGATACAGGCCGATTCAGTCCAAAACAGGCCAAACCAGAAAATGAAATGGGCTGAAATAAGTGTTTTTTTTTTTTTTTTTTTTAAGTAAAAAAATTCGGCAAGTCTTGACACTTTCAAGTCTCACCATTAGTAGAACAGAGAAGGTGAAAAATTGAAGTTATAGGAGTTCATCTACTGCTCATGCTCTTGTTCATCCTATTTTCATTCATAGGATTCTTCTCTTTCTTGGTCTTGATGACTTTCCTTCCTCTGAGCCCGTCCATGTGATAGGACCTTTAGGTGCGTCTTTTCTTAGACAGAGGGCCGCTCATCTTCGAGCTGGTTCTAAACACCCTAGATCTGAGCCCTCTAGTAGTGCACCTCCTCCTTCTTCTTCTGCAGGTATGGCTGGTGAGGATATTCCTATTCCTGTTGGTGATGATGATGCTGCTGCTGATGTTCCTCCACCTCCTTCGGCCGACTTTGATGTTCGTCGTACTTTGGAGACTGTCATGACTGTTCAGCAGGCTCATGGTCAGATTTTGGTGGACTTGCTGGATGAGATGCGTGCTCTCCGAGCTGATCTTGCGCGTCTTCATTCACCCTCACCACCTCCTTTTGATGGCGACTTGTGATTGCCCTTTGGCATTCCGTCACAAAAGGGGGAGTAGAGTTTTGACTTGTAGTAGATTTTTTGTTGTTAGGGGGAGATTTTTTTGTTTTAGAGGAGCTTGTGGGGTTTTAGATTGTATCTATGTGCTTCACTTTGTATATCATTTTTTGGGATATTCATGTTAGGGGGAGTAACATTGATTGATATACATGATATTTTTTAGTGATTCTTGTTGCTTTATGATTCACTGCGTATTGATTTATATTTATGACTTGTTCATTTTTATATGTCTTTATTTTGTGTTGTGTGGATCTTACAAGAATGTTATACCTGTTGTTTTACTCTTTACTGTCACACATGCGTTTATGCGTTTGTTGAGTATTTCAGGATTATACAGGTTGATTCAACTAAGCTGCTGTCTACACTTGCAACTATGGATAGTAGTTAGGCTGAATTGAATTTTATGAGCATTATCTTTGTAAAGGGCTTTTTATTTGTAAAACTTTGAGCTGTTAATTAGGGTTTTGTCACGGATTGCCAAAGGGGAGTTTGTTAGGTTCTAAGGTCTTAGGATTTTATGTATTTAGAACTCTAATTTGTAATGTTGGCAAACCATGATCAAAACATTGTATTTAGTCTTATTTAGACTTGCTCAAAGTTGGTTTAATATTGTAAAGTTGGAATCGAGTGGCTGCAGAAGTACTTGGGACTCTCGGCCTGGCTCGATCGATCGAAGAATAGACTCGATCGATCGAAAATCGCACAGGTTGAATTTTCTGCAGAATTTCCAACTCAGCCCTACTTCATTAAACGTTTAGGGTTTTATGTTTTTACTCTAGGTATATAAATAAAACCCTAGCCACGTTTTTGAAGGTTGTCCATATTGTATTGTTGCTCATACATTGCTGTTTTGTGTGAATCTCGTGTGAGATCTTTGAGGAGCTTTCCTTTACACAAAACTTAGGGTTTTCATGGTGGAGATTATTTCAACATCTTGAAGATCGTTACTGTTGCAACCATTGGAACTTAAAAGAAAAGCAAGCGGGGAGCTTGTAGCTGATTGAAGAATTCAAGAAAGAAGTAGTCCGTGGATTCGGAGCCTGTGCGTGGTCGTGTCAGGAAGTTCTACTGGTGGGTAGCATTAGGAAGTCGAGCGGGGAGCTTGTAGTCCTTTTGTACGAACTTCAATTCTTTCATAGTAAATTCAGGTTAGCCTTGAGGATCGGTGGGTCAAATCCTCCCCAGGTTTTTACCGTGT
>NW_027070049.1:292704-315436 GCF_002906115.3 Quercus suber
AATTTTTTATCATTGCTCTTTGTTAATTAGCGCTTCGATAGCACAATTTAAATATATTTGCCAAAAGTCTTATAAATCAACCAGTTTACATTCATGGTGTTTTCCAAGACATCTAAAATTCAAATATCTTTTTTATCATTTTAACTATCAAATTATCAAAAATAAAAATAAAAATAAAAACTAATATATTTAAAATTATATTAAATTATAATTTTATATATTTTAAAAAAATAATATCAAACTAGGTATACGTATCATATATAATCTATTAAACTGAAAGTTAAAATCTAAATTAAATTCTAATTTTGAGCCAAGTGTCCTTCTAATTTTCCTATAATTTGATGACAAGTTTTCTTAGATTAAAAGTACTCTAATTTTATTTCAAGTGTGATTTAATTTGTACTCTACTTTTGGGTATATATTTATATGCAAATTCATTCATCTTGTTAGTATATATGATAGTTAGTCTATTAGTCCACTAGACTTTGACCTAGTGTACTGAACTTGAGATATACTCATATTACTTGTACTTCTCACATACTATGCTTATATAAAAGCTCCTTATTGTATAGTATTATACATACATAATATATGTAATATACAAATTATTCTCTTAACCTCTGTCTTGATCTCTCACATCACATTCTCTTTAAATTGTTAACACATCTAAACTTCAAAAATATAAAAAGACTTCATTTGAATTTATTATGTTTATGTATAATACTATTTTTAGGTTTGAACTGAGTTTTGATTGAGGGTATAAAATGATAGTTTTAGGATGTTGGATTTTGAGGAACTTTTGATACATTTGTGGATTTCAATTGGTTGGATGGTGTCGACTTAGGGAAAATAGGGTTGAAGACTGGTTGTTGTGGTTAATTTCGTTTGGCGCGGGGGGGGGGGGGTGGTTTGGTGATTTAACTAGTAGGGAGTGAAGTGGAGAAGGCTTTTGGCCTAAAACCTAATCTTTTTGAGTATTTTAGCCTTTTGGGGTGGTTGATAGGAGTACACTAGTTTGGGGTTTGAGGTGGGGATGGCATTGGTAAAAGGAATAGGAGGGGTGAAAGAAGAGACTGAGAAAAATAAAAAAACAAAAAGAGTTAAAAGATAAAATGGAAAAGAAATATAAAAACTGGTTTGATAGAAATCCACTAGATAGAAGTTAGTGGAATGACCACATTGGTGAGGCACAAAATTGGGAGGAAAGATCAAAACTTTAGAGGCGAAAATGTAAACAAAGAAGACTTAAGAGTGTAATTTTTAATTGAATCTCTTTTTTCTAATTAATCTATAATATTTATAAACTTGTCTCCAAGGTCATGATGGTTTAAATCATGTTATGATTTCCCCTTTCTATTATGCAACGGTAGTATCATTTATCATGTAAATTCGGCCTATTTTATTTTTACATGGACAAAATTTGGCTACAAGTTTGGTTGTAACCAAACTACACCAACTTCCACTAAAAAGAATTAATATTGTTACATATTTTAAAAATATAATTGTTGGATTGCATGTTATTTATGTTCTTAACACACATGTCACTTTCATATCAATTGGATATTATATACTATTTGACCCATAAACTTAATTTTTATGAATAATTTTAGACTAAAAAAATTGAAATTTAAACATTTAATTGATGACAGAGTTATTGATTTTTAATTTTTTGGAAATTTTGTAAATATGGAGGATATAATAGAAGAAAATGTAATTTAATGGTGGATTTGGGTCTTTTTTACAATATATCCTAAAAAAAGGTAAGGATTTTGTGATTTAACATCATATGTATATAGAGGAAAGAAAGAAGCATTATTTTGCTATCCCAAACAATTATATGGCAGAGTAGATGTTATATATTATGTTTTTCAAACAAATTAAAATTTTGATATTGATGGAAACTAAAGATGATTTTATAATTTCCATAGTTTTTTTAGTGGGTATAGTATCCATGCAAATCTTAACTGTTGAATTGAATTGTTTTAATTCTCACTGTTTGTTTAACTTTAGTGGTAAATGAGTTATCCGCGGGAAAATTTAAGGTCAAAAAGGAAAACCAAAGCAGAAAAAGAAATAGTGAATTGAAAGAAATATCAACAGATACAAAGACTTTCAGCCTAGAAAGCATGGATGTGCCTCTAGAGGCGGCGCACCCACGTCCGACACACACGGACACACCGTGCGGCCATTGACACGGCTATGCGCGCGTCAGTGACGAATCCTTTTTTTTTTTTTTTTTCATTTTCCGATTCAACCCTATACAGGCCGATTCGATCTGATACAGGCCGATTCAGTCCAAAACAGGCCAAACCAGAAAATGAAATGGGCTGAAATAAGTTTTTTTTTTTTTTTTTTTTTAAGTAAAAAAATTCGGCAAGTCTTGACACTTTCAAGTCTCACCATTAGTAGAACAGAGAAGGTGAAAAAAAAATGAAGATCAATATGAATTGATGGAGAAAAAGTAGTATGACTTTGAAGAGAGAGAGAGAGAGAAGATGAGAATAAGAGAAGAACCTGGAGAAAGAGCTTTGAACACGGTGATAAGAGATTTAAGTGAGCATAGAGACAAAAGGAAATAAAGCTACAATTGGAGTATGTGATTTTTTTTTTTTATTAAAAGACCAAAACTTTATTCATAAAGATAAAGTTACAGATACATCATAGATAAGATCAATCCAGACAGAAAAATCAGCCAGGTCTAGAGCTTGTTTGCTAATAAATGAGTAGGCCTATTACCTAGACGTTTTACATAAGAGAAAGCCACATTCCTAAACTCTTGGCATTCAGCTAGCATCCCATAAATCAATTGGAAAACTGTAGATGGAGCATATGAACATTCCTTGAGAGCTTGTTCATTAATGATGAATCCCCTTTTCCAAAAAAAGTCTTTGATTCTCACTTTCTTAGAAAAAATAATCCCAGCTTCAAATGCCTTTGCTTTAGCTTCAACAGTTCCTAATGGAGCATGGATTTTCTTGCTCAAACTAGCTACAAACTTCCCCTCGTGGTCTTAAACAACAACACCAGCACCAGCAGCCTTCTGTGTCAGGAATATTGCAGCATCCACATTAATCTTTATGATGGATAATTAGGGGGAGACCAATTAACTTCTAGATGGGTTAATTATTTCGGTGAAGTCCAGTTTGCAGTCCAATACTCCTCCAAGTAACATTTACACCAACTAACCAACATCAAACTTGCCTTCCTTGGTTTCCTATAATGCACATTGTTCCTATTAGTCCATAAAGCCCATGCAATACTCACAGCAAGACCTGCGTCTCATTCCCTAATTAGTGTCCATAATGATATGCCATAAGAAGTCAAAGAAGTTCCTAAGGAACCAATGAAAACGAAGTGAAAAGGGTTGAATGTACGATATTATGTCGTGATTAATAAAACTGTTTTATTAATGCCTAAAATAATGGTAACATGAATATTTGGACATTATCATATAGTCTATAAGATGCATGTATGTGATTTATGTGATTTAGTCACAGAAGATATAAATTACAAATTCTTTGTAAACTCAAATTTTAGTACGTAATCAGTGATGAAATTGGGTATTTCATCTGTAAAGACTATAATATATCAACTAAGATAATTTGTCTTGATTATGGAAGTGGAGACTCCTAGTTGTATTTGATATGTTTTAAGTGTTAGAGCATCATTGAACATTACCCTATGAGTTTATTATTCTACCAATGACTGTCAAATGAATAATAAATCTCACGATTTTATTTACATAACTCTCAATCCTGAAAGAATAATGAATGATCATGAAGTGTAGGTTCTTTAATATTAGGAGTGAGATCTAAATCACGATCAAAACCTTATATGTTGGGCAGCCACATTTAATGTTGAAGGAGCATATATTCTTAAGATAGAATTCATAATCTCTTAACGAAGATTTAAAATATTCCATTGAGATAACTTTAATGGGTTTGGTTATTCAAAGTGTTAGGCCTAACCACTTTAGTAAGAAATTACTAAAGTATATATTTATGAAATTAGATTTCATAAATATATGATGAATAACTTAAATGATTAAACCGGGTACTCAAGGATTAAGATGTAGTAATTTAAATACAACAACATTCATGATTTGTATTACTATGAATATTTTAATGAAAGAGTGTATAGAGTGTGGTTTCCTGGGTGATCATATCTTGTGTTATTTATTTTCCGCTGCATTATTATTCTTGATATGATTGTTGGATTGTTTTAACCTAGAATTGCTTAATTTGACTAAGTAACAACTTGGCTAATTAATCTAGGCTACGCAATCTGTGTGTTTTAAGGGGTCTTAAACCGTTCAAAGTTCCTTATGCTTCTGCAGTGGGAAGTCTCATGTATGTCATGCTTTGTACTAGACCAATTATCTGTTATTCAGTTGGCATGGTCAGCCGATATCAATCAAATTCAGGACTTAAACATTGGCAAGCTGTAAAGCATATTCTCAAGTATCTAAGGAGAACGAGAGATTATATGCTTGTTCACCATAGTAAGGATTTGATTCACATTGGTTATACAGATTCAAATTTTCAAACAGATCTTGATTTCAGAAAGTCCACTTCAGGTTGTGTGTTTACCATGGGAGGTGGAGCCATAAGTTAGAGAAGTGTTAAGCAATCTTGTATTGCTGACTCCACCATGGAAGTTGAATATGTTGCTGCTTGGGAAGCGGCAAAGGAAGCTGTTTGGCTCAAGAAATCCCTTTCTGATCTTGGTGTTGTGAGTATGGAGCAAGTTCCTATCACATTGTTTTGCGACAATAGGGAAGCAGTTGCACAATCTAAGGATCTAAGAAATCACAAGAAAGGAAAGCATATTGAAAGAAAGTTTCACATCATTCGAGACATTGTTGCTTGAGGAGATGTAGTAGTAGCAAAGATTGATAGTGCAAATAATCTAGCATATCCTTTTACCAAAGCCTTGCCCCAAAGGACTTTTGAGTCACATTTGGAAAGAATGGATGTTAGATTAGTGCACAATAGTTTTTAGGGCAAGTGGGAGATTGTTAGGACATGTGCCTTTTAAATCCTATTGTATGATGCTATGTATGACATTATGTATGATATTATATTGTGATTAATAAAGTTGTTTTATGAAAGCTCGTAAATGTGTTGAAAACACAAGAGCCGTTTAGACCCCCAATTAAAATTACGGCTTGGTTGATTTTACACTAACTTAATACTAACTGCGGAATAGTGTAAACACAAGTATATAAGCAATACACCTACTCTAATCCATATTTAAAGCAACACAGCAGTAAAAATGAAATAAACAAGAGTAGGGAAGAAGGATGCAAATACAGAAAACACCGAGACGTGTTTTCAAAAAGGAAACTGAAGACTTCGGCGAAAAACCTCTCCGCCGCCCTCTAAGTGGAAATCGATCCACTAGACAATCAGTTGGGATACATGAGTTAGCAAGAGACCCTCCAAGCCTAATCTACCCAATGTACCTAAGCCCTCAAAGCTCCTACTCCAACAAGGCTTCTTGGAACCGTGTCTTGTCTAGCACCCCGGATCCCGCAACAAGCTCCATGTTGCATCTGCCATTCCAGGCTTCTTCCAATGCTTCCCAGCAGCACCAAAACGTCACTCAACACTCTCAAAGGATGTGGTAAGTGTTTGGGCTATCAACCTCTCAATGGTGTGAAAATGGAGAGGGAAGGGTTGAGGAGATACCACAAGCAATTGTATAGAGAAAGGTGGGGATGACAATCTTTAATTCCCAATGTGTTTGGCTAGGGTTTTCTCTCTGAAACATTCCTCAACATTTGTGGGTAATGAGGGTATATATAGGATAGGTGCAAAATGTGTGAGTCATTTAGTACAGGCTGGCAGAACAGCATGTCTCGCGGGTGTCTCGCGGGAAGGCCTTACCCGCGAGATACTCGCAAGAGACAGCTGTTTTCACCTGGCCTGACTCTTCGCATTCCAGCACGTGCAAGGCACATGCTTCACTTCGCGGGAAGCTAGGTCGCGACATACCCACGAGAATCCTTCAGCCTCCAAATGCTTGAGTCTTCACACACACTCTCTATCACACAACCCTTACAAGAAATCCCACAACAAATACAGGGTATAAACGATTGAAAATAATTACAATCAAATTTGGCACGGAATAAAAGCCAACAAAATACATAGTTGTAAATGACAACTTTACATTTTATTAATGCCTAAAATAATGGTAACATGAATATTTGGACATTATCATATAGTCTATAAGATGCATGTATGTGATTTATGTGATTTAGTCACAGAAGATATAAATTACAAATTCTTTGTAAACTCAAAATTTTAGTACGTAATCAGTGATGAAATTGGGTATTTCATCTGTAAAGACTATAATATATCAACTAAGATAATTTGTCTTGATTATGGAAGTGGAGACTCCTAGTTGGTATGTTGATATGTTTTAAGTGTTAAGACACATTGAATTACACCACTATGAGGTTTATTATTCTACCAATGACTGTCAAATGAATAATAAATCTCACGATTTTTATTTACATAAACTCTCAATCCTGAGAGAATAATGAATATGATCATGAAGTGTAGGTTACTTTAATATTAGGAGTGAGATCTAAAGTCACGATCAAAATCTCAATATGTTGGGCAGCCACATTTAATGTTGAAGGAGCATATATTCTTAAGATAGAATTCATAATCTCTTAACGAAGATTTAAAATATTCCATTGAGATAACTTTAATGGGTTTGGTTATTCAAAGTGTTAGGCCTAACCACTTTAGTAAGAAATTACTAAAGTATATATTTATGAAATTAGATTTCATAAATATATGATGAATAACTTAAATGATTAAACCGGGTACTCAAGGATTAAGATGTAGTAATTTTTAAAATAGCAACCAACATTCATGATTTTGTATTACTATGAATATTTTAAAGAAGGGGTTGAATGTATAATAAAGTTTTGGGAAATAATTTATTAATAAGGCCTAGAGTGCAATTATATTTATATAGTGGTATTAAATATAATTAATGGTAATTTTGGGCTTGTCAAGAATTAATAGAAAGGCCCAAAACCCATTGGAGCTAATGTCTTATTTGTCCTTTTTGGTCCCACTCTAAGCCATATACTAAAACCCAATTGGAATGGCCTAAAAGGCTAGCCCAATTAGATAATTAGTTCTATATAAGGAGAGAAACATATAGAATTTGGCAATGCATTGTAATGTATGAAAATGGTGTGTATGTGAGTGTAAGCCACTCTCTTATTCTCCCTTGAACACATGCGTATAAACTGATTGAGAGACCACACTTCTTAGGTATAAGTGAAATTGGAGTGAAGATTAAAAGTTTTCTCAAGTACTTCTAATCTTTGGTTTTGAATTTCACTGCACCAAAGTACGTTCTCTTGTTCTTAAATTCTGAAATTTATATAGTACATGTTATCAATTGCGAATGAAATAGATCCGTTAATTTTCTGCTGCGTATGTTTTGTATGCGATACAAACTATATTTTTTCTATAGAATGTGCCCAGGTATCTCGTGCCTTTGAATACTCATAAATCAAATGGTAAAAAGATTTTGCAAAAACACCACATTCCTCACATCTGCTATCCACTAATACCTTCTTTGCAACAAGATTTTCCTTTGTTGGCAAGATGTCATGAGCTACTCTCCATGCAAAATGTCTAATCTTATGAGTAATTTGGATTGACCAAAACCTTCTCTAGAACTGACATAGGTTACTTCCATCAAAACAAGAACCCATACCTGCTTATCATTTGGTAATCTAACACTTAAAGGAATGCCAGCAATTTCCTTAGCTTCAAAAGGAAGAAAAACACTATTCAAAATATTCAAATTCTAGCACCTCCTATCCGCATCAATAAAATCACAAACTTTTGAGTCCGAATGAAGCAAGCCTCTAGGCGAAATTACTTTATGTGTGGAAGAGCTAGGAACCCAATTATCCTCCCAAACCTGAATTTTCCTTCCACTCCCCACATGCTAACAGATTCCTTTCTGAACAATTTTTTGAACAGCCATGATACTTCTCCAAACATATGAAGGTTTCTTCCCCAAAGATGCATGTACAAAATCACAATCCGGAAAATATTTCGCCTTGAAAACTTGATAAACTAGTGAATTTTGACCGACTTGGAGCCATCAACCCTGCTTTGCTAATAGAGTCAAATTAAATGGTTTCAATTGTTTAAAACCCATCCCCCCACATGCTTTGGAATGCACATGTTATCCCAACTCAACCAGGCCATTTTTCTTTCGTCCTGTTTTTGTCCCCACCAAAAATTCATTATCATACTAGTCAATTTATCATATAGGGTATCAAGAATCTTAAAACAACTCATGGAATATGTTGGGATAGCTTGAGCAACATCCTTGATCAGCCCCTCCTTCCTTGCTTTAGAAAGCAACTTCTCTTTCCAACCAACCAATTTCTTTGACAATTTTTCTTTAATACCATTAAAGGTATTCCTTTTGTTTTTACCAACCAAAGAAGGAAGACCAAAATACTTCTCATGTTGACGAATGATCTGAGCACCAAACCTTCTCTTAATCTCCTCTTTAACATCATCCCTTGTATTTTGACTGAAAAAGAGCGAAGTTTTAGCCCTATTCAGTTGTTGACCCGAAGCCTCTTCATACACTTTGAAAACACGTTGCAGTGAATCACATTCTTCCAAACTGGCCTTACAAAAAATAAGGCTATTATTTGCAGAAAATAAATGAGAAATACAAGGGCCACCATGACAAACAGCAACACCTCCCATAATTCCACACTATACAAATTGTTTAATTTAAGCAAATAAACCCTTGGCACAAATCAAAAATAAATATGGGGATAAAGGATCTCCTTGACATAAACCCCTAGATGGAACTATACAACCACGTGAACACCCATTGATACAAATAGAATAAGTAACCGAAGAAATACATTGCATCATGAGACCATGCCACCTAGAGTTAAAACCTAACTTTTCCATAATTTTATCCAGGAAAGCGCATTCCACCCTATCGTAAGCCATACTTATATCTAACTTCAACGCCATCTCTCCAAACCTCCCACTCTTTTTTTGACTAATCTGATGCATAGTCTCAAAAGCTACCAACACATTATCAGTAATTAATCTACCATGAACAAAAGCACTCTGGCTTTCATCAATGATGGATGGAAAAATCTTTTTAAGTCTATTAGCCAAGGTTTTGGAAGCTAGCTTGTAGACAACATTACAAAGGCTTATAGGACGATAATCAGTAATATGCATTGGGTATTTTTATTTTAGGTACCAAAACTATTTGGGTATCATTAAATTTTGATGGACAAATACCAAAATTTTAAAAAATTCAAAATTGTTTTAGTAACAACTTGCCTAATAGTAGGCCAAAAGTGCTGAAAGAATAAAGAAGGCATCCCATCTAGACCTGGTGCTTTTAGAGAATACATCTGTTCTAAAGCTTTATATACCATACTTTCCTGAAAGTCATGGGTGAGCATCTGGTTCATAGTTGTGGACACTTTAGGCTAAACGGTAGATAAGATTTCAGCAAAATCCGTTGGACAAGATGACTTGAATAAATCTGAATTATAATTGATCACCACATTCTCTACTTCACTCTGATTTTCCACTCAAATTTTCATTCAAAACCATAAGGCCCTCAATGAAATTTTTTTTGAAACTGTGAGGATGCCTTAGTGTGAAAAAGCCAGTGTTCCTATCTTCAAATTGAATCCAACTTAATCTAGACCTCTGATGCCACATAGTTTCTGCCTTATCTCTCCAGCAATTTAATTCCACTCTAGTCTCCCTCATAGAAGCAATTACTTAAGGCGTGGCACTTTGTAATTTTAACCACTCTAAATGCTTTTGAAGTCTAGCCAAATTATTCCCCACGTGACCAAAGACGTTTTTGTTCCAGACTTCTAATTTCACATAGCAATTATCCAAACATTGCATAATCATGGTTTTGAAACCCAGACCGGACCGTACGGTCCGATCGGAAAAATCGCGAACCTCCGAGTTTTGCGGTTTTTTTAGCTTCAAAAACCGTTTTATGGAAAAAAAAGCAAGAATCCGTGCGAACCGTGGTCGGACCGTACGGTTCTGAGAACCGTGACCGGTTTTTGAGGTTCGAACGGTTCCCTTTTTTCGGCAAAGTTTTGGCCCACACTTCAGCAGTTTTTTGGGTTTTTTAAGATCTGGAACCAAATGAAAGGGAGAAAAATAAAAATAAAAAAACAGAGAAGAAGAAGAAGAAGAAGAAGCAGAGGAAGAAGATGACAACGAAGAAGAAGGAGAAAAGCAAAAATGAAGAAATCAACCCTCACAAGTCACAGCAAGCAGCCTTCATCATGTGAACCCAAGCATGTGACTAACTTCCAGATGACTAACCTAAGCATCTTACTCTTCCTCTTTGTTTCGTCCTTGCTAACTTCTCTTTTGCTTTATTTTTTTTGGCTTTGGGGGAATGGGTAGACTAACAGTGAATTGGGCAAGTATGTAGTAAGTTAGGCAATGGTTTAAAGTTTTAAGAAAAATAGCATCTCGAGTTTTAGAAACTCGAGATCCATATTAAAACTCGAGTCCCAAAGACTCGCTTTGTGAGCATTTTGGGACTGAAAATGCCATAAAGATCTCGAGTTTTAGAAACTCGAGTTCCTATAGTGGCGTTTTTAAGTCTTATAGTGACGTTTTAAAGCCCAATAGTAGCGTTTTTCTGCAAAAAAGATTTTTATAAGTCTGTTCAAGGAGCCCTATAGTGGTGTTTTTAATACCTATAGTGACATTTTAAAGCCTTATAGCGGCGTTTTTCTGCAAAATTTTTTGGAAGCCCTATAGTAGCGTTTTTAAGCCCTATAGTGATGTTTTAAAGTCCTATAGCGGCGTTTTATAGAACTCGAGTCTTTAAAACTCGATTTTTATGTTGATTTTTCTCCATTTTACCCATTCACTTACAAATCGAGACTTAAAAACTTGAGTTTTATCTTAGAACTCGAGTTTTAGACACTCGAGATGCTACTTTTCAACATTCTTTTGCGCCGTGACAACTAACTAAATTTTTTAATATTTATTGTTATTTAGAAATAAAATCCTTTGGCTTTCTTTTGTACTTGTTATTAAGTATTCAAGCCATTGAGATACTCCAAGAGCCGGTGCTTTCTTTTGTACTGATTTTTAGTTTTATGAACCCAAGCATGTGACTACATTGGAAATGGCAAAGGATGGTGGAAAATTGAATGGTTGGAGTTGGGAGTGTCAGAATATTTACAACCACATACCATAAATATAGCCAAGTAAAATATGTAGGCTTGTATAGGCTTTGAAGATGATTGACAGCTTGCTTTTTGTCAACCACTTTTTTTAAATTTCGTTGGGCTCCTTTAATCAATTTTGTAAAGCTTTAAGTCTTTATCCAGCCACTCCTCCAGCTTTTGTTTATTTTTTTATTTTAAAAATTTTCTTAAAGAGTTGAATATTCAAATGGGCTTGGGCATAAAATAATTGATTGGATGGTCTAATGGGCTTGAGCATAACTTGAGATAATTTAGACATAAACTCTTATAAAAAGATTAAAAAAAAGTGAAATATTGAGTTTTATCAAACAATATTTATGTTTGCTTAAGATTTCATATTTTTTATTTGCCTTATGAAAGTTGTGATATAAAAAAGGCATTTGAAAATTAGATCTTTATATTTATTTAGACTATTTTAGTTCATTTTTCTACTTATATTAATTTAATATATTAATTTATATTTTTAATAATTATTAAATTAATTATGACGTCATCACGGTTCGACCCCGGTTCGACCTCGGTTCGACCTCAAAAACCTTAAACCTCTCCATTTTACGGTTCAATGAACGGTCCGGGTCTGAAAACCTTGTGCATAATAGGGTGATCTGAACCCGTGATTGCTCCCTCCTCCCAAAGCGAATTGACTACTTCCTCACAATTGGACTCCTTCAACCGTATCGCTTCAAACCTAAAATTCTTCCCATAGCACTTGAATTTCTTTCTCTCCTTTAACCGTAAAGAAATAGGGCAACGATCTAAAGCAGAAGATGTTCGATGATAAAGCTTCGCTGATGGGAATTTATCTAGCCAATCCACAGTAGCAAAATTTATATCTAATAAAAAAATATTGAGTGAACTTGCAACTATTGGCTACAACCAAATTTGACGATAAAATTTTTCTATACGTTTTTAGCCAAACCAAATCATTAGATCCAACCAAATACTTATATAGCAGTTAGTACACATATATGCTTGACTTCTACTTACACTTTTCTCTGGATTCTAATGTCTATTCTTCATTTCTCCTTCAGAGTTATAAATAATTGTGGCTTGACTTATCATCTAGATGTTCCCCAAGTGTCCCATTGTTGATGTATTCAACCAAAATGATTTGCCCACTCCAGATATCCATATAACCTTAACATTTTTTGTGGATCTATATGCATCATACATGGTTGATAACATTAATGATCCTTATGCTTTGGAAATTATAAAATTTGACTACAAATGATATAGATAAATGTGTTGCATTTAAGTTTGCAATTATATTATAAAGTTTGTTGTTCTACATGAAACAGGGATGGACCCAGTTGGGGGCCCGGGCCCCCTTGGGTTCAATTTTTTTTTTTTTTTTTTAAAGTTATATTTCATTTTTGTAGTTGGGCCCCTCTTCCAAAACCTTAGGCCCTCTTTCATTTTAATAAGCCTAACTAGCCTTACCCAAATAGCAACTATCCAACCAAAAAACTTAACAAAAACAATAAAAATATTCACAATGGTGATTGTTTTTTAGCAAAAATAACTACTTTACCTCCAAAGAACCAAAAAATCATGTGTTATTAAAGAAGCTAAAGCTAAATTTTTTGCAATTACAGTAAAGCGGTATAAATACCAGTTGACTATACTAGTTGATTGTAGTAAGTTGTTAAAAATAAAATACAATATTTTATTAAAATTATAACTCTTCCTTCAAATAAAAAACTCAAATTCTCTCACTTCCTTTATTATTTTAAGGACAAAGTTTAGATAAAAAATTGGTTACAGCCTTAGGCTATAACCTTACTTAATAAAATAAACATTACTTCATATTTTGAAAATCTAACCGTTGAATTGCATTTTCTTTACATTCTTAATACATATGTCAAATTTTGTGTCAATTGGATATTATTTACTATATGATCTATAAGCCTATATTTTATGCATAATTTTAAACTACAAAAACTTGTAATTTAAACAATTTATTGATGACATAGCTATTGATCTTTAATTTTCTAGAAATTTTGCAAGGTTTGAGGATATAAAAAGAAGATGTAATCTAGTTGTGGATTTGTCAAAATTTACAATCAATAAAAAGATATTAAGTAAGGTTGTAGTCTTAGGCTTCAACCAATTTTGTAGCTAAATTTTGTCCTTATTTTAATGAGTTGTTTATATTATTTTAAATGAAGTGATAAAAGAAATAGAATATTTGATATTGAGTGTATTGTAAAATGAGGTGGTAAGATAGATAAAGTGGCTCTTTGAGGTAATAAAAGCTAAAATATTTAACACCACCATTGTGAATGCTCTAACTTCATCCCAAAAAAAAAAAAAAAAAAATCCTAGCCAGCCTAATATTAGAAAAAAAAAACATTATTTTGTTTTTGTGTAAATGATTGCATCTTATTATATTAAGAAACAACAATTTTGAGTATTTATAATTTTTTAATACTATATGGATGCCTATTTGGATTTTTTCTTTTTTATACTCCGACTCCTGCTAGCTTAAAATCTTGGGTCTGTCCCTTATGAAATCTGGTCCTTGGATTTAGATAATTGAAGTGAGTATGATTTTTAGATAATTGTATTAGGCTCAATTAAAGGGAATTTTACTACTCGAGATATTTATTTTCCTTCACATTTTTTTCCTAGTGAACCAAATAGAACATGTGGGTTACTTTTGTTGTTTGATGCAAATGGTTTTGACTAAAGTTAGTTTTTTTATACTAGTTTAAAGATGAAATTTAAGTTATTTCTATGGAGCTCTCTCATCTAATTTTGTGATCTTTGTATTTTGGTATACTTTGCTTGATTGCTCATGAGACAGGCAATTTTGTTGTTTTCACGGGATATTATTTTGTATTTGTGTGTGTCTCTTCTCAAAGATTGAAATAAATTGATGCCCATATCCAATTTAGTTGAAGTTGAAGTTTTAACTATTTCAGATATTTCCTCTCATAATTTGAATTGCTTTTAGGCTCAATCAAATGTAAAATATGGCTAAAAGCAATGTTGTAAATACCATTCTATTTTTTATTAAACTATGGGAAAATCTCGTATCTACATGTAAATTAGAACAATAATCCCTCTTGTTCAACCTCGGATCAAATTTCGGCCCTTTACGGTGTTTTAGGCGTTTTGGGCCGTTTCGGTCAATAGCGGGTTATTCCAATTTTAGGGAAATACTATTAAAAAAAAATGGGATAAAAAAAATTTATGGGTTGAAGCAAGTTAATATGCTTTATGTATTTAGTTGTTTAGCTTTATCTTGACACTAGTTAAAGGCCCGTGCATTGCACGGTTTTATGAAAAACTTATAAAATATATGTATAAATAATTATTATATTTTAATAATTATTAAAACAAAATAAATAATTATTATAACTAAAGTAAAAAAATTGCATTGGTATCCCTAAAGTAAAAAATTGCATTGGTATAAGAATGATACACCTCAATACAAAATTATCTTCTAGCATACCAGTTGTACTATAATGTCATTTGTAGTTACATTAATCAAACTATTTGCATATGAATTTCGCATCTAATGTATTTGCAAAATAAGTACTAATTTGTAAGTAACTTGAAGTATTGTTAACAATAATATTAATGATTAAAAAAAATTTAGAAGTAGTTTTTACCTTCAGGAATCTTTGAATACCTATTTGTACGCTATGTTTTTAGAGTATCCTTTTCTTCTTTGTCATTGTGCTTTATTAAAATCTTTAGACATAGTATTGTAAAATTGGCCACTTTAGAAGATAGAACTATTCGAAGAATAATAACCATTGTTCTAATTATAGAACCTATCATAATTTTTGTTCCCGTACATTGCATGGTTTTATACATGAATTTATATAATACATAATTTATTTGAGAAACAAAAAGTAAATGAATAGTTTGATCAATTGCAAGAGAGACGCTTCGTGTAAATGAAAAAAAAAAATTGCAAAGCTCTACATATAGATTACACACCTTTCTTAGGATGCTTGGAATCTTTTATGACAAACCTGAAAAAATAAAATCAAGAAGTAAATTAAACTGAGTTAAAAATAATAATAATAATAGAACCATGTAGATTGTAAAATTGCATATGAATCTATGACTACTTATTACCAGGCTTTAAAATATATAGATATTTTTTTTCCCTAAAAAGAGCTATCATTTCCACTTTGATTTTACTACTGTAGTCAAATAAGTTCCATAATTGCAAGGAAAAAAAACCTATTTTATAATGATGGCCGAAGTGTAAAAAATTAAAAATAATCAATGCATAAAAAGATTGATATTGGAAGAATGATGACTACATTTCTCCCAAAAAAATGATGAACTTTTAAAAATTCTGAAAATTTGGGAATTTAATTTCCAAAATTTTGCAATTTTAAACCAAAAAAATAAAATATTAATGAAGAATTTGTTGGGAATAAAAAATTATACTAATAATTAGCAAAAAAATATTAATTAAAGTTGCAAACAGATACATAATTCTATGCACACTTTACATAAATAAGTGCTAATATTCAAAATAAAAATAAAAAGTAAAAAGGGATCAACATGAATAAATCTTATTTCATTTTGTTTAATAAATTATATTGTATAAAATAAATCCTATTAACTTAGCTGTAGTGTATTTAAATGATCTAAACAAATAATGAATCATATACTTTTGAGCCTAATCACATCTAGCAAAATAATAAATCATTTGAAATATTGAAAGGCAATTTAAGCCCATATATGCTTGTGAGTTCCAGTTAGCTCAACTGGTAAAGTTTCTAATGGTTATATAAGAGATTTGGGGTTCAATCTCCGCCTACACCAAAACTGATTGGTGTCTTGATATAATGATAAATAGCAATCATTAGGAGCAGACATTATAGATTAAAACTCTCTCAAAAATAAAATAAAAACTCATATTTGCTTGCATGAGATACGTACCTGTCCATGTTGCTGCAGTAGCAATGGAACCCTAATCTTTGAGATAAAGAATCAATGTAATGCTAATAAAAGTTTCCTAAAAGAGTTAAAGATTCAATAAAGATAAAAGAAAAAAATTATCAAGTGTAAATAATTATCTCACTAAAATAAGGGGTAAGATTTCTTCCTAAAATTAAATTAAATTGATAATTCCAAATTAAATTTTAAATTGATAATTATTTTTTTTTTTCAAAACATACTAAGCAATTGATAAGTCCAAATTTAATATAATCTTGATAATATTATAAAATTAAAATTAAAATTAAAATTGATAATTCAAGAATACATGTGTAGAATATCTCGATAATTTGATGGAACATAAAAATCAAATTCAAAAATTGTTAAATTAATCTATTAGTTCTAACCATATTTAATCATTAATTCTAAGACCCTAAGCATATAAATTAGATCAAAGCTAAGAAAATTAGTTTAAAAAGGCAACCAATACACAAAACCTAATCAATTTAATAAAAACAAAATACAAAAATAAAGAAGGAGCCTTTAGAAACTTGACAATGTTTTCTAATGTTTTGAATTCATTAATTAAAATCACATGAAGACAAAGAACCAATAGTAACACCAAAGAAAATAATAATAATAATAATAATAATAATAATATGGAAGCATAAACAATGATAAACTAGATGATAGAGAAGAAAATAGCAAAATAGATATATTCAAAAAAAGTTAAAACGGAATATGAAATATGAAAACAGAAACTAATAAAATCTTATTTGAATAAAAACTTCTTTCTTTGATAAAACTTGAAAACAAACTTCTGTCTTTGATACAAGCTTTGAAAATAAAACTGTTTGAAGAGGTACAAGATTAGAAAGTAAAATCTGTCTTTGAAACTGAAAGGTTACAAATTTTGTTTGAAGGGAAGGGTTACAAGATTACAAGAGATGAAGGATGACAAAATTCTTTCTAAGGGAGAGAGGGCTATCTTCTTTCTAAGACTTAGAACTTAGAACAATTTTGGACCTTTAGTTGAACCTTAAACTTGAGAACTAGAACCTTGAGAATTGAAACCTATCTTCTGTCTTCAGAGTTTGTCTCTTTATAGATAGAATGAACCATGGTAAGTCTTCAGAAGTAACCTGAGTTAGTAAAGTTAACTCAAGTTAATTTGTCAGTGGAAGAATAATAATATTGATGAGCAGTCGTCTGTGTAGGAATCTATCAGGTTTCTTTTCACACATGCTAGTGAGCAGTAGTTGTAGGAAATAAGTATGTACGCAACGGAAAATTAATGGATCTACTTCATTCACAATAGATAACATGTACTATGTCACTTTCAGAATTTGAGAATAAGAGAGCGTACCTTGGTGCAGTGAAATTCAAAACCGAAGATCAGAAGTTCTTGGGAGACTTTTAATCTTCACTCCAATTCCACTTAATGCCCAAGATGTGTGGTCTCTCAATCAGTTTCCAAGGAGAGAATAATGAGTGTCCAACACTCACATACAAACCATTTCATTCCTTATGAGAACTCTTATGAAAGACTCATATGAAAAACCTTATGAAAAAGCCTTAATAAAATTCTGTATGTTACTCTCTTTATGTACAACTGATTATCTGATTGGGCTAGCCTTTTGATCCATTCCAATTGGGCTCTAGTATGTGGCTTGGAGTGGGACCAAAAGGGACCAATAAGACTCTAGCCCCAATGGGCTTTGGGCTTTTCTGTTAACTCTTGACAAGTCCAAAGTTACCATTAACTATATTTAATACCACTATATAAATATAGTTACACTCTAGGCCTTATCTATAAATTATATCCCAAGACTTTATTATATATGCAACCCCTTCATTAAAATATTCGTAGTAATACAAAGTCATGAATGTAGACTGCCACTTTGAAGATTACTACATCTTAATTCTTGAATACCCGGTTTAATCCTTTATGTTATTCAATATATATTTATGAAATCCAATTTCATAAATATATATACTTTAGTAACTCCTTACAAAAGTGCTTGGGCCCAACACTCTAAATAACCAAACCCATTAAACTTATCTCAAGAGAATATTTTATATCTCTGTTAAGAGACTATGAATTCCATCTTGAGAATATATGTTCCATCAACATTAAATGCGGTTGCCCAACATACTAAGGTTTTGACCATTACTTATAGATCTCACTCTTGATATATCAAGGCAACCTACATCTCATGATTAGGTCCATATTCTCTAGGATTTAGAGTTGATGTAAATAGAAGTCATAAGATTTATTATTCATTTGACAGTCACTAGGAGAATAATAAATCTCACAGTGGTCCAGTTCAATATGTCTTAACTCTTAAAACATATCAACATACCAACTAGAAGTCTCCACTTCCATAATCAAGACAAATCATCTTAGTTAATATGTTATAGTTTTCGCAGATGAAATGCTCAATTTCATCACCAACTACGAACTAAAATTCTGAATTTGCAAAAAACTTGTGATTTACATCTTTTGTGACTTTTCACATAAATCACATACTATGCATCTCATGGACTAATATAATGTCCCATTAGTTCATAAATAGATAGTCTCATATAATTAAACAACTTAATTATTCATGACATGCAAACCAATTAGATTTTAGGGCATAAACCCCAACAGTAGTAACTTATGAACATCTGTTTGTATTTGTCTGGATTGTCATGGATATGTCTGGAAGCTATCCATGCATGCTGGTGAATAGTGATTTGTTGTAGGTGAATAGTGATCTGTCGTAGTGAATAGTGATCTGTCGTAGGTGAATAGTGATTTGTTGTAGTTGTCTGTCTGTTTATCAATCTGTATCAGCGTAGTTATCATAATCTAGTGGATTAGAGTTATCTTCATACTGGTCATGCTCATGGAGTACTCTATAATTGCCACATAGAACACAGTATGAAATAGGAAGATAGGTGGAGGCACGATTCTTTGTCATTATTCTGGGATCCTTAGCAATATTTCTTTTTCCAATAAGCCTCCTTGTTGAAGGTCTTGGTCCATATACGGCTATCCTGCTAGTGTAGCCATATAAGTGGAAGTCACTATCTAATTCTTTCTGTACTTCATAAATCTTGTTGTTCATAAAATTAAACCATTCTTAAGCCAAAGCATGTGGATCTTCAAGTGATAAATAAGTTTCTCCTGTATACTAGTTGTAGTCAGGGCTACTACCAAAATCACTGATGAGAACTAGAATGTGTGCTAGTCGAGCTTCCATATAGTAGCTAGTGTCCCAAGCTGGGAGAGTACTCCAGATAGTAAGCTTCATATAATTAAGTCCTCCAATTTGTACAGCTACTTCTTGGATGACTTTGGGAAATAAACTAATTTGAGTTCCAGAAGTTAGGATTAACTTGCTGATAAACCCTACTTCTAGTATCTTAGATAACCATAAAGGATCACGAATCACTGGATCCTCTGTCTTTGTGTCGATAAGTAATCTCGGATAGGGATGTTGCCCATCATAAACTTTTTCTGTTTCTCCAAAGCTTTCATACCATGTGGCTTTATGGGATAGCCATATGTCGTCTGTCATGTCTATCCTAATAAATGATGTAGAGACTAATACTTTAAAAAGATACATCCATCTGTCATAAGAACTTGTTATGGCTTTATGAGTTAGTATATTCTGTTGGATTTCAGGGGGTAAGGTTCTAATGGCAAGTCTCGTTTTTTGCTGAATCTTAGGGTGGAGTTTTGAAAAGCTTGTTCCCATAAGATAACCTTTTAGAGACTGTGATTCTACCTTTATGGAGCTTGAATCTCCATCCTCCTTGCCAGGGAGTTGACAACCAAGTGCTTCAATAAATGCACTGGTGCTAACAAGATGTAATTCCAAAGCCTTAAGGGTCTTTTGGAATAAGGGTTTCTTTCTGAGGGTGAAGGCTGCTTGGAGATTATCAAGAAGTAATTTAATATGAAAGGGAAGGTCTGTAAATTCTCTGTCCTGAAAAATGAGATCATTGCGGAGCACTTCTTGTAGAATTTCACTTTTTCCACCACATGAATACATTGCCTCTGCTAGCAATGTATCTTGAAGGGATATTGTCTCTATCAACACGCCTTCATGCTTATCTGAAATCTTCATTGAAGCCTTTCGGATTTCTTTGGGTTGCACTGCTGGTGCCTTGCCCTTTCCTTTCATGTCTGCCTTGAAGGGTCTTTTATTCATAGTAGTCTACAATTGGGTTTTGGGAAAAGGATTATGTCTTGAAATATTATTTTGAAAATAAATATTTTCTTGCAAAGCTTCTTTCAAATTCATTTTTTAAACTCTTTTGCCAATGTCTTTCTGTGAAATTTCTTTAAAATGTTTTATAAGAAAATCATTTTTAAAATTTAAAGCATATATAATAGAACAAACTTCTTTCTCTACACCTTTGTGCTCTCGCTGAGTAGTGGTATAAGAGTAGTCATGATGAAGTTTGTCAATGCCAGAGTAGGTGGAATTCAAAAACTTTACGAAGTCTACCATGATTCTATCCATTTTGTATGCATTACTATATATCTCATTATGCGAGAATATGTGAAATAAAACTTCTCCATAAAGTCTTTCATGAACCCTTATAATGGACTGGGGAAAATCTGTCAAGGACTTATAATTAACTCTATCTGTTAAGTAATTAAATCTGTCTTTGTTCAAGAAATTACCACAATTAATGTTTTCTTTAATGATTAGTAAAGGGTTATTTACCAAGACTTCTTTTATTAAAAGATCTATTATATGAGTATTTGAGATTACTATAAAGGGTGTAAGTATGTTATTTATTATAATTTTTCTTGGTACATCTATCAAACTATCAGCCCATTTATATTGACTAAAAGAGATTATAAGCATAGTTCTTTCTTTTGTATCTTTTCTATTAGAGTCTTTCTCACAAGAAGTATGGACAATATGTTGGTGCCTATGCAAAAAAGCAATGGGAGAATAAGAACAAATCTCTGTCTCTATATTTTGTTTAAACTTCTCTATGTTATTATCTGTCAATTGGCCATCAAGTGATTTTTCTATCAAATGTCCTTTTGTTCTACAAATTCTTTCTTTATTAATATCTTTTAGGATAGTGACTGTATTAAGGGAACGAATTTCTTTCGGGATTAGGGGTGAGATGAATCTAAAAACTAGTATATTAATTTTAATTCCTTCATCTATCATCAAAAGAGGGTAAAGTAAAGCCATAAAGGGATTTCTTAAAATAACTATAGAAGAAAGGTCTTTAAAAATAGTATCAAAACATGTGTGAACATTGCATAATTTATAAACATTAATAATTTATAATTAAGTATCTGAGTTAATCTTTCAGATAATCTTTCATAATATTTTAAAGATATTAATCCTTCTTGTATGCAATTCATGTCAACTCCAAAGTCTATCAAAGCAATTTTTGTTAAAGAAAACTCTTTATTAATTACTAGAGTGATTTCTGTATGCCATTTTTGAAAAATTACTTTGTCAATTAAACTCAAAAAATTCTGTCTATTGTGAGCATCGTTTTCTAATAAAACAGTTCTTTCAAATTTATTATTTCTGCAATATTCTTTACTACAATTCTTTTATTTTTTGTTTTACTACTTTTGCTTCTGTCATTAAGTCTTGTAGAGTTACTGGTTTTATATCTACTCCATCTTGTTTCATTTTTGTCTTTTCTTTCTTAGTTTTTCTCTTTTTCCACATTCCGTAACATGATGTCCACATTTCCTACCCTTAAAACAAACAATAGGTATGTGTATAGAATCTTTCAATTTTAGTAAATAGTCTTTTTTGTCTTTTAAATGATTAGGTAGATTATTTATCAATTTTATTATTATGTCCTTTTGTTTCCTTTTTCTTTTATTGATTTTAAGTGGGTTGGTTGATTTTAGTTCTTCCTTTTTTGTTACTTGGTCTATCTCTTTTTGTTTAATGTCAAACATTTCCATTAATTCATTTATTACATCTTTCTCAAACTCTAATTTACTGATTTGTTTAACAATTTTATTATGTCTATCACATTGTTTCTTAGTATGTCCATATTGTTTACATTTATGACAAATAGTATTTCCAATGTGTTTGTCATTTTTCTCATTATCTGATGTCTCAGTAGTATCTAAAATTGTTATGTATCTTTTTTTGTCTATATCTTAAGGTGAATTTAAAATTTATATCTTTTTAGTTAATTATTATTTGCATTTATAATAATAATAAAAGAAAGAAAGAATGCACACCTGTATTGTCATGGGATTTAGGCATCCAAATATTGGAGTAAGCTTCACTTCAAAAAGGATATATAATATTATATATATTAGTAGAGTTCCATTTGATATAGAATTTATTTAAATCTTATTGAAATTAAGATATCTAGTCAATGTGTTTGTTTCTATCCCATAAAATGTGGAATTAAAAAAAGGTCATATGAATAGAATGAAAAAGAAAAAATTGATATCAACATAACGTAAAATATAGGGAAAAACAAGAACGTGAATGGGTTACTAAGAAATATAAGATAGATTTTTTTTTTTTTTAAAAA